>NC_056743.1:1614771711-1614899211 GCF_019279795.1 Protopterus annectens | reverse complement strand
ACGCATTTATCATACAATACGCAGATGATTCACCCTTCATATGTGCAGCATCCACAATAACTCAGCTTCTTACAGTCACACAAAAATCCTTCTCTAGCAAACTTACAACTCATTCTCAACCCTAATAAAACTAAACTTATGATCTTTCACCCATCTAAACCTACTAACCGCCCAGCTAACTTTTATATCACTGCCAGTAATAATACTAGGATTTTCCTAGATTTCCAAACAAAAATATTAGGCATCATAATTGACAACAGACTAAAATTTGATGTGCACATTTCTAACACAATCAAAAAGGTTCACAAGAAAATGGGAACAACGTATAGAAACAAAAACTTCTTAACAGACACTGCAAGAATAGCCACAGCTAGAACCAACCTTATCTCCTCACTCTTATATTTATCCCCCATACTTACTAACCTCAAAAAGTCAGGACTCAGTAAATTAGAATCATGTTACAATAAGACTGCCAAATATGCAACAGATTCCCAGCATTCAACCCATCACTGTCAATGCCTCAAAAATCTTTCTTGGTTAGAACTATCTCATGTTATGAACTATAACCAATTAATAATGGCTCACAAAATAATGCAGAATCCTGACAACGTACCTTTCCTAAATAATCTTCTACAACCCTATTCTAACATTCATAATCTTCGATCATCTAACAAAGACTTACTCTAAGTAACCAATGTATCCAATATAGCAGGCAACTCTCTTTACTCTAACTTTGTTGCCAAACATTGGAATACCCTTCCACATAGTATTAAATCCATAAGTAATCTTAATAATTTCAAAATATCTCTCAAAGGACAATTATTTGAGTTATGGCTTTGTACATGTAACACTCCAGGTTAACTATTAACTCAGCACTACTTATACAATTTGGCTGTACGTGCTAACTCTGTTAACATATCCCTTCTAACAACACTACTTCTCTATAAGTAGTTACCTCTCACCATGGAAGTATTACTAACTATGCACTACTTTGCCTAAGTGATTCTTCCTACTTAATTTCCTAACTAATGTTATGTTCCTCCACATATATAAGTTCAACCATATATTTGTGTATATTCAAGGGTTTAAAGTCCTGTTCTATTTGATACTATGTATATATTTTTGTTTTTAAAATTTTATCCTGTAAATGTGTTAACACTCATTTTTTTATTGTCTATAATTTCTATTACTTGATGTGATGACTTTGTATGTAAGCTTAAGCTGGAGCTTTTCTCCCTGGGCTTCCACTGAAAATGGGCACTGTCCCAATCAGACCATCCTGATAAACAAATGTAAAATAAATAAAATAAATAAATGATTTTTGTTGTATGTTTTGATAGCCACTGCTTTCATTTTTTTCCCTCAATCTGGCTGCAATATCAAAAGGACCATTCCTCTGACTTCCTGCTTCCTTCACAAAACATAAATAATTTTCCAGAACATTTTCAAATAAACTGCCCTCCCCATCTTCAGAAAACTCAGTATTCAACAGTTCCTTGTCTCCTTCCTTCTCTTTCTCAACTGCTTCAGTATTGATAAAGGTTCTATCTGCAGTCTTATCTTGACACATTAGAACAAGAATTTTCAGCATTGTTTTCATATGCAAACCCTGAATTTTTCTGTCTATAAAATGAACAAACTCTCCACCACAAATAAGTATCTCCTTAAATTTCAACCCTAGTTCCAAATTATCCCACAGATGTTTTACTTTAGTTGGACTAGTGTGTATAAATGTTTTTTATAATCCACCTATGTCCTTGGTACATAATACCCAGTATTAATACCCTGCCTGGCTCTATCACAGCGATGTATGTCAAAGAACCAATATCCCATGCTAGGTAAATATGAATCTTAACAAGTTTGTTATGTCAAAGAAATCCTTCAAACATCTTGTAAAAAACAAACATCACAATATATATATTTTTATCTGGTGGACTATGCCTTCATTTTTTTATCCATCGGGTTATGTCCCATCATCTAACAGGGTTAATCCAACTATTCTTATTACATGTAAACTCCAAAAACTACGGAAAGAACCAAGATATTCAAAATTCCAAGCTCCACAATACCAAAACACCAGTCCACAGGAAACGTAAAGAAAACCACAATGTATTAAGTGTTGTGGACTGGTGTTTGTTTTTGGTTTTGGGTTTACTCATATTATGTGTTAAAATTTCCATCTGTGAGACCTAGCCCTCCTTTTAAACTGTCTTTCCTTTATTGGTTTTCCAGTGTTTTTAACTACTGGTTGGTGTGGAGAACATTCCTGATTGCCATTATCACTGACAATACTTTCTCTCTCAGAATGCATGTCTACATTTGACTTAGAAACAGATTTTATAATATTCTACTACACACGATCCTCTGGTTGAGTGGGATCATACTAAGAAAATTCTTCCTTCAAAGGGTCTAAATTATAAGTTGTTCTTACATTTTCTAATACATTATTTTTTAGGCAGAAATGCTCATTGCTGACACATATTGTATATTTTATACATCCATCACCATTATGACTCTGTTGTCTAAACTCTAAGCAGAATAAATTGGGACAGTTGCATCTAAAAGTCTCCAGTTCCCTCCTTTTCCCCATCTGTCACTCCTTTAGCACACCAGCTTTCTCTGCACTCACCATAACTCCTCATTGTGTCACCTAATGGGCAAGGGTGGTTCCTCAGTGCCCTGACACCCAGGCCAAAGTCCTCTAGTTAGTATGACTACCACTTTGGGTCTCTAGTGAACAGATGCCACCCACTGGTAACCCAGTCAACAAAGTGTAAAATTAATTAAATAAATAAATAAACAATAAAAATTATGTTTTTAAAAAAATAGTTATTTATAATTCAATTATTCTGAGCATTTCTAGAAGCATCTTATAGAGACCTGGAAATCAACAATTACATTGAGCCTTACCAAAACAAGCATTTTATAAAATTTGGAAAATCATAACAGTTATACTTTAGGTAGAGATACATGACAGATTATTTTATACATAATCTGGCTTTATATTAAAAAAATCTATTTTGGGCATTTCCTTCCTCAGTAAAAATTTATTTTCTAGACACCCAATTTTTTTTCTGTTAGAAGCAATTAGAAAACAAAGTTTATAAAAATGTACATGGAAATTAAGCAGTGAACTTTATTTTAGTTTTAGTTCCTGTAAGACTTTGGAAGCACTAGTAAGAACTGACTAACTACAGTGTTCATCTGCAGATTTTTAGAATAAGTCATGTCGCAACCAAGATGCAACACTAAAGGAGGTAAAAACACATCACGGCGCTTCTGCAGAGAATGCAGTCCTCCATTAACTGATTACTTGCAAGCATTGTGTAGGTAAAAAGATTACTCTCGCATTTTGGTAACCACATATATTACCACTTTCTACATAGCAGCACCCATGTCCTCTCTAAGCATTATGTATTCTTATAAATAGACAAATATCTCCTTTTATTTTTTTTTTACTGTGGTGATTGATTCTGTATACCACTACTGTATTATTGGCAGTATAAGCAGGAACCAGTGATGCTATAACTATTACAAATGATCATAAGTTTACATAAAACTTCACTGCCTCATGCCTTCTTCTGATAAAAATAGACAATCTGCTGTTTTACAGATCATCTTAAACTTGCTCTGTACCAGGTCCAAGGCATGCTTTATGAATAAATAAACAAATATCTTCAAGATGTCTACTGCGGTGTGATATGTGATCATTTTGCATCTTTCATTTCAAAAATGCAACATAAAAAAAGCTCAAGATGCTAGAGACCCCATCAGTCAGTATTCCCAGATTTTTTTCTAACCTGAAACTTGGCAAAGCAAGACACTTTTCTAGCAAGGCAGAATGATGTATTGTAATTGACATGACATCTGGTTTATTTCACACCATAAAACCAGAACTTGTTTAACTGTACAGGGACACACATTAAGTGATGATATGCTGCATGAATTTTTTTCCTTGGGGATCATTACTTTCGACTTTTTTGTATTTGCAGCAATATGAAACAATTTAAAAATCAGTTGCAAGACTAAATGACTGAAATACTGCTTTGGCAGATTCCACTAAATTCAGCTTTACCGAGAGCCTGAGCAATAGAAGAGCAAGAATCTACTAATACAGTCAGTTAAATCTAACAACACATTAAACACAGACTGTCCTTGTATCACCTCTCAGGAACAGGGAAATAGTGTAATCAGTGAAATAATATGTTAATAAAACTAGAGATCACCCAAGACAGTGAATGTAAATATTCAGCTATCTTGTTAAAAAAGTCATTATACTCCCCTCCTCTCTTTCTTTCTCTCTCTCTCCCCCACTCTCTTTTTTAAACAATGTACAACAGCACAGTGTTTTGCTCACCACCACACTTTTCTAGTTGTTATTCCAAAGAAAACAGTTTATATTAACTGCTGCAAAAGTGCTGCTACATGTATTGTTCAATTGGTTCTTATAAGCCCACAAGTGCTGCTACATGTATTGTTCAATTGATTCTTATAACCAGTAATCACGTAGCCTCAATTCCCACCACTTGCACCAGCGGGGGACATTCACTGGGAGGATCACAGGTACACACACAGTATTTCCAGATGCAGCTCTATGCATTGAGTGCAATCTCCTTTAAGAGCACACAGAAACCACAGTCAGTCCAAGGCTGGTTTCTCCCTCTTTTTTCAGATCCCCAGTAAGACTCTCCACTGGCACAACTATAGAGTTGAGTCATTAGCCAGGGTTCCAAGCCAAGTCCTCCACCACTCTCTCTGTCCAACCAGTGCCTCATTTCCCTGCCTGTGTAGCTAACACACACACACTCTTGGAGATTTGTTTTACACACACACACACACACACACACACACACACACACACACACACACACACACACACACACACACACACACACACTCACCTGGGAAAGGCTGGCAAAGGTTTAGTAGCTATGCCCCTTCTACCTAGACTATAAGGTAGTTACCACTGCCAACAGAACCCCTCACCAGCTACTTTAAGGCTCTTAACAAAGGGTGTCCAATTTTACTGTATAATATTAGTACTAATACAAATTGTAGTTTGCCTAAGAGCAAGGCTATTAGGAGTGGCTCACACAATGTCACTAAATAAATATGCAAGTACTCTCAAAACTAAAATATCTCTACAAACATCAGCCACAATGAAAGGTTGAAATATATTTAATAATAAATAATAAAAGAACAAGAAAATACTAAGTATATGTTCACAGTGACATCAGAGTTAAAAAATATTTAAAACAACACTGAAGCACAGTCTCAAACAAAGAAAAAAGATATCTAAACTAAGCTTCACTATATCCCTGACTGTTTCTAAGAGAATTACTATTCCCTAATAACTTACTTAATTACAGCAAGGCAGATTATGTGGTGAATGGTACTTCTTGTTGTCAGGATCAAGACAGAATACAGAATGCTCTGTCTCACCAAGAGACTTCTCAAAATAATATTTTAAAATATTACTGCTGGAATAGTTTGCAGAATGACATCATTTCTGGTCATCTGACTTCTAGTTCCCATGCAAAACCCCCATTACTGGAAGCTGGCAGGACTTAGCATGTACCTGTAAAAATTCACACACAAGAGCTTTTGCTCAGATCTTTGACAGGTGCTGGAAATCATAAAACAATTTCATACCCCTATGCTTCCAGAGTAGTGATTAGTTCACCCCAAAGACAACTCAGAAAGCTTCTTAGTACAGACTTTGTATCTCTGGCTGCATTGAAACATGTGAGATAGCATCTTTATGGCCTGGCCTATAAAGTGATTTGATTTCAGATATTTTTCTAAAGTTTGCTGGACTAAGGTTAATCCTCTAGTTTCCTCTGTTAAAACAGATACATTTAAACAGTTATAATAGTACATGTACATTTCTGTCCTCTCCATTAAGACACACACTACATACATTTCAAATATAAGCACTTTGCAAATACCTTTTCAACACAAACATCTTATACACATGACATACACTTCTAATACAGTTGTAACACAAGCATCTTGTATGCATCAGTTTGATATTCACAAATGACATATAATTATTTACAAAATTTCAGCAAGCTGTGCTGGCAGTACCTCCTTTCCTCACACCCTGAATGAATAGATATATAATATAGATAACTGCACCTGTACTGTGTAATATCAGCAAGAATTAGGCACTAAATGGCATTATAAATGTAACTTCTCTGAGAGGCATTTATTTCTGAAAGCTACAATTGTAAATGGTCTGAGTCATATATGTGGATAAATGCTTACCTAATATATATTCATTTAATATGCACAAATAATCGTATAATCGCATGATTTGAACATGTTATGAACACATCTGAAGCACAGTCCAGTATGTCAGTAGAGCCTACTATGACATTTGTGATGACTAAAAAAAATTAATCTTGAAAAAGAGAATTTAAAATATCGGGTTCACAGATGCATGAATGAAAACATGATTTACACTCAAAACAGTAGTGAGGCATACAGATAAACATGTAAAAGAGAATTTTAAAATAGTAAACAGACTAAACAGAGATGCTTCTTGGGGGGAGGGATGACATATATCTACAGATGTGGTAGGTGACTGTGTCCCAAAATCTACAGTCATGTACCCACAGATGTGGGGGCTGTGTCCCAAACTGTACAGCCATGTACTTACAGATGTCTGTGGCCCAACATCTACAAACTATACATATACATATATATAGGTAGATATAGATATAGATAGCTATAGATATACTAACTTGGAATAAAGGAAATATTGTTTTATACAAAACCTGAAGAAGAAAAGCCAGGAGCTTGTGCCACCACCACAGGAAATGTAATTGTGAAATAAAAATGGTGGTCTATTTGGCCTTATGCTTGATGTGCAGATCATTTTATATAGGTAAAACTGAAATGGCCATTAAAGACAGAATATATAAACATTTATGAGAAATAAAAAAAACAAGAACAGAAAAACGCATTATGGAGACACATTCCGAACAATGAAGTGCATACATTTGTTGTTTTTTTTATTGTAGATGTCCTTGACAATGATTTGAGAGGGGGAGCCTTTAAAGACTAGACTTGAAATCAAAGAGCTTGAGTGGCAACTGAAAACTAATGCAACTGGTCCAAAGGGGTTTAATGATTACATTTCTTTTAGTAGTCTTCTGAAGTTAAGAACCCTTACCTGTTAGGAATATTGTCATGTAATGTTTGGGCATTTTTTTTATTTAACTCATTACATCTGAGTGATGCCTCCAGGTGCATCTGCAGTTAACTCCTACTGATGCCTCTACGTGTCAGATATTGCTTGTACATATTTGCTTCATTAATTCCAAAACCATGCTATGTATAAGGTTTTCAAAGATTTCATTTTAAAGCTTACACAATAGCAAACTCAACTACATTAATATTTGGCCTCTGTCTATTGCAGGTAAATAGATATTAACTGTTGTTTTATGATATTAATTGTTATAGATATAATTTTTACATTTTTCTAAATATCTGAATAACCAAGTAACACAGACAGAACTCCTTAGCCTCATATGAAAGCTCTCAGCTAGATGAATAAAATACTATTGACAGCATGTGTGTAACTTGAGTGGTTGCTGAGATATACACTTATTTCACTGAATTGCACTTCTGAAACGCTTATAATTGTGCTATACAGTTGATATACAATATTTTTGCACTGTTATAAAGCTTTTTTATTGTTTCACTGCATTTATGTACTGTTTTAAACTGTTTTAACATTACTTAACTGTAAACTGATTTTTCATACTGTGAGTTGTATTTTCTGTTTGTGAGTGTTCTATCTGAACTTTTCTGTGCATTTTTGTCTGTTAAAAGCATTCTCAAGTGTGCTCCTTGATCTGTTTAAAACTTTCATTTAGTGGCTACAGCTAGGAACTGTAATTTTTCCCACCCACCCTCTGTAGTGTTGTGCGTTCTTATACTTGGTGGCTTTGCAGTTGCCCGCCTATACTGTATATTTGATCTGTGACACTCCTCCCAGTCTAGTGTCATTAGTTCACTTAATCTAATAGAGAACATTTGTGAAGGCCAACCCACTCAGATTCTTAACGTTGAATTAACTTCCGTTCCAGCTTTCTCCATTTCCACTTTACTGAAAAAAAAAATATATAAGCTTGCTTCCCCCCTTTTCTGTGGCAGGTCAGATACGGATTTGCTGTGTCCAGGACTGCTTCTGAGCTCCTAAGCCCCCCCCCCCTTAACTGGGGTTAAACTATTCCTGGCGCCATAAAGTCTGTTTTTCAAAATTTCTCTTGCAACTAGCCAGCTTTTTAGTTTTAGCACTCATCTGTTTCTTTGATCTCAGCACTTGTTCAGAACTCATTGTAAGCACTAAATAAGTTACAAATTACTACAGCACTCAACTTTCCTCACTTATCTAGAGGAAAACAGTTTTTAGTACTTAATAAATAATCACCTATTCAGGCATGTCTAAAGGTCAGCTCCCGGTGTTTTCTCCTGTCTACCTGATGAATCTGGGCATCTTGGGACAATGCAGCAATTGCCGCATGTATACAGACAACCCTCTCCTCCTACCACCCAACACTACAACCTGTGAGAGATGCACTTATATAGCCAAACTGGATGCAAAGCTCTCTTTACCAAAGACTGGACTAGACAGTCAAGAGGAGAAGGTAAACACTTGCACCGCACCACACTCATCACATAGTCCCTCAAAACCTACACCACCAAAACACACACACAGAACCACAAAACACACACCTACATTCACGGAGGCTCTCAGTACTAATCTGCCCAAACAACAGAGACCTCCAAAGCAGAAATGAAAGCAACCTCCACCCCCAACACAACCCAAATGACACATAGCACACATACTCAGTGTGCCACTCAAATACAGGCCATAAGGCATAACGTACCCAACACTCTAGTCACAGGTGACTCTATAGTCCGGCACACTGATGTTCCACTCACCAGGCTAAACAAGGAAAAAGTTACTGTCAGCTGCCTGTCAGGTGCCAGGATCCGCCACATAACGCACGCACTCAGGTCACTCCATAGCAAGTACAAATATGACTCTGTCATTGTCCATGTTGGTGTGAATGACCTGAGACGTACCTCCCTGGACTACATGAAAAGAGACATGGAGGAGCTCTCTGATCTTGTAGCCCAGGCCGGTATGACCCTAGCCCTAAGTAGCATCCTGCCATCACCCAGAATGACACAACAGTACAAGGATAAAATGATTGACTTTAACAATTGGCTAAGCTTCTGGTGTCATTCTAAGGGAATCCAGTATCTGTCTGCCTGGGATGACATGATCGACAGACCACGCTGCTTTGCCAGAGATGGCCTGCACCTGTCACCCTTGGGATTCTGGATACTGGCAAAGGCTCTTACCACCCCTATAGTGCCTTTTTTAGGCAAGGTTAAATGACAAATTCACCACCATAACAGGCACAAGCAAGCAAAATCTGAGGGTAATGCTACTCAATGCTAGAAGTCTAAACCTCAAAATGCACTCACTCGAGGCACTCCTTAAAATGGAGAACATTGACATCTGTGCAGTGACAGAGACCTGGTTCAAAGCTCCAGAGAGCACCCCTGCATTACCAGGTTATAATTCATACCACACCTTTCGGCCACCAAACCCCGACCAAAACACTAAAGGTGGAGGCGTATCCATATTCATTAAGGATATCCACACCTCCAAACTAGTTGCTCAGCATAATGCATCCAAGATTATCCATGTTCAGCTAGCTCTGGGCAAAACCACAATCCAGATTGTAGCTTGCTACAGACCCCCACCATGCCCCAGGATTCTCACTCCTCTTTTCTTGATACACTGGAAAATATTAAGGTACAACCTAACACTCTAATAATGGGTGATTTCAACTACCCTACCATTAACTGGGAAAACTACTCATGTACCAACTCTTTTGCTCAACGTTTTCTGGATATCATCAATTCCAACGCTTTGGATTAAATTATCCACACCCCCACCAGAGGCAGCAATATCCTAGACCTGGTCATCACCAACATGGGTGACCGATGTTCCACACCAGCGGTCAGCTCCTCGTTGGTCAGATTCAACCACAAGCTAATCACCCTAGACATCCACATCCCACTCCCACCCCCCCATTAGGAAAACAACCGTAAAAGGTTTCTCCAAAGCCAACTTCACGCTTAAGACAAAAGTGGCAAACTTCATGACACCCATGCAGATGGACAATAGAGGTACGACTGCTGAATCCTACACAAATGCACTTTATAAGCACTTACACGAGTGCATGGATCGTGCTATCCCTAACAGAACCAAGATACTATCTTCCAAAAAAAGGAAGCCAATCTGGTGGTCTTCTGCCATAAACAAACTCTACAACAGAAGAAAGAAACTCTTGCAAAAAAAGAGTAAAATCCCACGATTGGAGGAACTCCCTGGTCAGCCTCAGTAAGAAGCTGAGATCCCTCATAAAATCCTCCAAAGCTAGTTATGAAAACAAAATTGCCACTGATTCTAAAGACAACTACAAAGCATTCTATAGCCATGTCAAAAATCTCAATGGCAACACTCAAATCTGCTCTGAGTTACAGCACAATGACACTAAATATACAGAACCAACTGATAGTGCCATCATCCTGGCAGATAGGTTCAGTGCTAACTTTACCCCACCCTCACCCCCTAAAGGGACCATCTTTATACCGGAAGAATGCAAAGTTCCTGTAATCACGGCTGCACAGGTAAAAACTTCACTCTCCAAAGCCAAGAACACAGCATCCATGGGACCTGATAACATCCCAGGCTGCCTTCTACATGAACTACAGAATGAACTGGCACCCCACCTAAGTACCATGTTCAATCATAGCCTCACCTCAGGCTTTATGCCCATTGAATGGCGCACCACAACAGTTATCCCACTCCACAAAGGGGGGGCCACAACAGACCCCGGGAGCTACCGCCCCATTAGCCTGACGAGCCTTGTCTGCAAGGCCATGGAACGTATCATCATGGATCTCATAAACAAAGACATTGGAGATCTCCAAACCCTGGACCCCACACAGTTTGGGTTGGTGAAAGGTAGATCATGTCTCCTAAGCCTGATAGACTTCTTTGAAGTAGGCACCAAAGCCATAGATGAGGGTAAGGTGGTTCACACAGCCTATCTAGATCTCGCCAAGGTGTTTGACACCATCCCCCACTCTGGAATTATAGATAAACCCACTAAACTAGGTATAAATCCCTATGTCACAAGATGGGTTGCCAACTGGCTTACTGAAAGAACCCACACTGTGAAAGTAGCAGACTCCAAATCAGACTTCAGACCAGTGACAAGTGGAGTACCACAGGGTTCAGTCCTGGGTCCTCTCCTGTTTGGTATCTACTTCTCTGAAGTACAGGCTAACACAGAAGGTCTTTGGCTAACTAAATTCACAGATGACTGCAAACTAGGAGCCATAATTGAAACTCCTAACGATGTGGACATCCTACAAAAGGGCCTCACTTTGACAGATGCTTGGTGTCAAAGACATGGTCTCAACCTCAAGGCCAAAAAGTGCATTGTCATCCCCTTTGGTAAAAATTCTGTACCCATGAACTACCACATAGGCGGTAGTCTACTTAACACTGAAAGTGTGATAAGAGACCTTGGGACACAGGTGCACAGAAGTCTCTCCTTTGATAATCACATCGCCAAAGTGGTCAGGAAATCCTTCTACGTGGCACACCTCATCACAAAAGGTTTCTCATCCAGAAAAAAAGAGGTAATTGTTCCCCTCTACTCATCACTCATTAGACCCATTATAAAGTACAACGCCTCTTTTGGTATGTACCTCACAAGACATCTACAACAACTGGAAAGGCTGCAAAAATACCTCACAAAGAGGATTACTGGCCTCAAACAGATGCCTTACACAGACCGTCTCAAAAAACTCCAGCTTTACTTCATCGCATATCGCTTACTCAGAGGCGATCTCTGCTTAACATACAAAGATATGTCAAACCCAGAGCTGTTGGACATGCTCCACTTAAAGAAATCCCAATCCCTCTGAGCTACATGCTCTAGGGACCTAAACCTTGTCACCACAATAAACAGAACATGCTGGAGGGATAGATTCCTGTCCCAGAGACTTCCCGTACTCTGGAACAGACTACTAATCTATGTCAAACAAAGCTCCTCATTAGCACTCTTCAAGAAAAATCTTGATGATTGGATGGGTAATAGGAAATTCACCCCGGGGATCACTTCTGTGGTTCTGCTTGACAGGGGCACAGGAAAATAATTTTCTTGGGTGGCGAAAGCCAGGATACATTTTTGGCTAGGCTTGTATAGGCCCTAGGGCCAATAGC
This sequence comes from Protopterus annectens, assembly GCF_019279795.1. Classification (NCBI taxonomy): domain Eukaryota; kingdom Metazoa; phylum Chordata; order Ceratodontiformes; family Protopteridae; genus Protopterus; species Protopterus annectens. Next base: position 1,614,886,883 of record NC_056743.1, on the reverse strand, counting down.
CCAGTACCTACCTATGAACCTATGAAATATTACAAATGTAATATTGTGTCTTATGAAATTCAGTTTAAGACCTAGAACCTAAAGAATACTACCACTGTAAAAATAGTTTGTGCTTAACAGTTTGCCATTTATACTTCTTTAATAGTCCTTATGGTTCCAGAAATATGAACATTTGTTTGAAATGTGAGGACATAATTTGATTCTGTGAAAAGGCTTGGGCTCCGCTCATTGGAAGTTATAGTGCAACCTTCCTGAGCTCCAATAGAGAGAATGAGTTACCTTCATTTTTTTTTTTTTTTTTTCATTTTTTAGCTGTGTTATTTCTTTACATTTTTACTTTGTTTATAACTGAAATGCATGAATGTTGGTTTGTCTCTTTATGTTTTTAATTAACTAATTAACTTGTTGATCGATGAGTTTTCTGGAGGGTGGAGTTTTACCAAAACTATTTAAACTTGGTGTGTGGTGTGTGTGTGTGTGTGTGTGTGTGTGTGTGTGTGTGTGTGTGTGTGCGTGCGTGCATCTTTTAACTCTAAAGAAGTCCTGTCCTTTTTGTGGGACGAAAGCTCTGAGTTGTGGTTGTTGGTGTTTTTTCATATTATACACTGGATTATTTTGAGTTTGTTTCTGTGTTGGTGACACAAACTCCTCGGTTTTGTCATTCAGGTTTTATTGGTTCCTTGTTTGCGGCTGTTTGTTTTATACAAAAGCAAATATTCCCTTCAGTATGATTTGATGTGATGGTGAAATAACTACATTATCACATAAACAATACAAATTATGCAAGTAGTCAAGACCTGTAAGGCATTACAAAAACAGGGATGTATCTTGAGTTTTTCTATATTATCAAGAGGTAGACATTTAACCTCCATGCTACAGAAAGCAATGTACTTAAATTCTTATTTCAACAAACTCCCCAAACCATAACTATACTAAAACCAAAGCAAACAATCAATGTTCAGTATGCAAACACAACTCACACATACCTCTTAAAGCAATCAAGATTATCATTTCAAATCTCTGCAACATATATTTTAAAATTGAACAACTTTCTCTTAAAATTTTTGCACATCTGGCAGTCACATGTCATTTTATGGTCTCTGCCTTTTTAATTTCACCAAATATTTTGGGTTACTAATACCGCAACAGGAATGGACCCCATTTATAAGTCAGAGTATGATTACAGTCCATGAAATTACTATTGCTCTAGTCTTTGATGTTACCCATGAGTGGTAGTCTCAGCACCCATAATGTACCCCAAATTGCCGCCTTCTGTAGTTCATATGTGGTTACATGTACTGGCAGCATATATAAGTACATTTTTTAGTTACTTACGTTACTCCTACAACCATTATAACTATCTGGGTATCTTTCTTTTAGATTGAGGTTGATTCTATTGTAAATCCTGTTATTTTTATGACTTTGTGTCTCTCTCTGTATGAAAGACACTGTAATAGCTGAGTGTAGAAATTTCATTGATTTATGCTACTTTTGTTTTTTTCTTGGACTCCTATGTCTGGTTTTCTTGCATTGATTTTTGCTGATGTTGATAATGGGTGATCTCATGTTATACTAACTTCATAAATGTCAATAATTAATAATAAGATAATAATAATAATAATAATAATAAGAGTAATCTTCTGCACTTAGCATGATTCCTCATAAAATTAAGAGCAAGTAGCAGTAGGCAAAAACTGTAATGGGATGTGATCAGCATGTGCCAAAGTGTGGGACTGCATTAGTGACACTGACAAATGAATGCCAATACTCCATTTACAACTCAGCTGAAGTGATGAAGCACTTGATGCAAGCTGAGTCTGTGGTAATGATAGCAACTGTAGCAAGCTGCTTGCTAGAGTGTTGATTTTTTGTATGTTTGTTTGTTTTGCTCCTTAGCTTAGAATTGAGGGAGGATTAGTCTGGGGACCTTCATAAGGCACCAGATATACTAGCTATGATTCTGCTCAATACTTAAGATATTAAATATGCAGCAATTACAGAACTGCTTCCACCTCCCCTAAAAAACATTGTACTCCTTCAGAGAGGCTGATGGCAGCAACCAACCACTGTTCCTTTACAAAATGGTTACCGTTCAGAGTTATGATTTATTACAGAAAAGGCCAGATGTATTTTGAGTCGACCCCATATCACATGGCCAGATTTAGATTCAGACATTAATTATGTTGACTGCAGTATGCTGCAATAAAAATGAACATCAAAAAGATTGTTTGCATGAAAGTGTTCACTATTGCTTTTGAACATCTCAAAATAAATTGCCTGGTCAATTCCCCTTTGCCAAGAGTTGCATGGAGATTGTTTTGGTCCCATATATTATAAAATAAAGTGAGAACACAGCTAACACATCAGAAAAGGAAGCAAAAAAATACAGAACATAATTCACTTTTTAAAAAATGAATCTTTGTTGTATTTTATTTTAATTAAATTTTGGTAGCGGTAGTACCTTTAATAACTGGCTTAGTTTCTGGTGTCATTCTAAGGGGGTGCAATATTTGTCAACATGGAAGGACCTGGCCAAGAAATCGCTCTGTTTTGCCAGGGGTGGTCTGCACCTCTCCCCTCTAGGCTTTCAGATATTAGCTAAATCACTGTCCTCCACCATACTGCTTTTTTGGTAATGCCAAACTGAAAACAATTCCAGCAAAGCAAATCAAAATCAAGAAAATCAAAAGGCGTTACTGCTCAATGCTAGTAGTCTAAACAAGAAACTCCATTTCCTACAACCTCTCCTCAGCCTAGAGAATGCTGACATTTATATAGTCACTGAGACATGGTTTAAGGCAGTGTAGAGCACTCCAGCAGTGCAAGACTATAATGTCTTCTACACATTCAGACCAGCAACTGTATCACAGACAGGGATTAAAGGTGGAAGTGTCTTGATTTACATCAAAAATAAATATACTATAAACTGGATGATGCACTTGAGCTTCTCCATGCTGAAATCACCACAGGCAAAATCCCATACCACTTTCTTTCAAGCTACAGATTCCCCTATATGACTCGGGAAATCCATAACATGTATTTTAGCTAAATGGAAACAGTCAGTGTCCAATCCAATACCATATTCATAGGCAACTTTAATTATCCCATGTGAAAAACTGAGGGGCTGCCAGCCCAGCCAAATAGAATTTAGTAAATAATTTTATGTCATTGTAAATATTAATGTAATCCACAGGCTGGTTTAACAAATGTAAGAAAACTGTATTATGTGCTAAACTTCAAAAATGTAACCATGGTGCACCCTGCTGGAAGAAAGCTGATAAGTAAAGAGTTTACAACTGTGTGTGATCTCAACCTCGGAGACAGGATGTCTGAGCCAGGAAATTCTTGCTATTTTCTTAAGATAGAGATAATTACTAGGTTTCACATGTAAAGTGCCTTTTATTGCTGTGGCTTCCTTGTAGGTGCAGATTACAAAGAAATGTTAAATTTTAAGTTCTGTGAGCCTAGGAAGCAAGCAGAAGTGTCAAGAATGATGTAATCTGAAATGACTCAGCAGTAATGTGTATTATCAATTTAAGACTTTCTCAGAGAGAAAGATTTAGCATTTTGTATTTGTGTCTGAATCTGAACACATCAACTCACCAGCACTTTGCTTTGCTCTGTAAGTAGGATCTTAGATATTAGTATTTCTCTTAGAGATGGATATAAAAGCAAGATTAGTCAAGCTGTTTTCTATGTTTATGTTCGACTGTCCTACACTGTTGTTTTAAAGTATTTCCTGTGAGTTCTGAACTCTCTAATGTCACTGTGTTGAGTCACTAGTATTGCCTAGTGTTTTAATTATTTATAAATAAATATTTTTAAACCTTTCAACTGTGGCTGTTTTGTGTATAGATAATTTAAGCTCTTAGCATACTTGAATGTATTTGGTAATACACTCCTAAATAGCCTTCAAGTCTCAGTTACACTTACCAATTGGATAATAACAACATTGCACAGCAGAATGGGACACCCTTTGGTAAGGGCCTTTATAGTAGATGATAGTAGTGGCTGGTGGCAGTCAGTACTAACGTATAGTCTGGGCAGAAGAGGGCATAGCTGGAAAACCTGTGCCAGCCTTCCTCACGAGTGACCCCCTAACTCAAATCTCAAAGTGTGTGTGTGTGTCAGCTACTTGGCAGGGACATGAAGCACTGACTGGACAGAGGGGGTGCTGGAGGTTTTGGCCTGACCACTCAGCTGAGATATGAACCCTATAGCTGTGCCAGTGGGGAGTCTTATTGGGGATCTGGAGAGAAAGGGAAAAACCAACCCCAGACTGACTGTGATCTCTGTGTGCTCCTAAGGGAAATTGAACTTTACTGTGTGTGTACGTGTTATCCTCCCAATGTGGGCACCCCTCACTGGTGGTAGTGGTGAGGATTGAGGCTCCTTGAGTACTGGGCAGTGCACGGGTGTCACATATTAATTGTTTGGCAGTGGTGGGATATCCACATCAAATATTAATTGGTTGATAGTAGTGGGTTAGGCACATCACATATTAATTGGCTTGTAGTGGTGTGGACATTGAATTCCTGTAGCTTGTGTAACGTGATCACTGAAAGTGTTTTTGTACTCTAAATCAGCTATGCAGTGAACATTCAGAGTTCAGATCACAATTGTTTTATTTCTTTTGATAGCTTAGTTAGTCAGGGAGAACAGGCAAGCATGTCAGCAGAGCAGTATGGCAAGCTGACAAGGAGCCAGTTGGCTGAGATGTGCAAGGCTAAAGGACTGGTGCATGGTAACCTGACTAAGGCAGACATGATTGCAGCTTTGGTCACAGCTGCATCCAAGAATAGCAACCAGGAAGATGATCAGGCTAGCCATGGAGATGTACAACACTCAGAGAATGGACAGCTCAACCTTTCTACAGAGGACTTAAAAATCTGTCACTTGGAGCTACACAGACTTGAGTTGGAGGCCAAGCATTTGGAAATAGAAGCAGCAGAGAGACTGTGATGTCTGCAAGCTGAGAAGAATGAGAAATTGCTATGCCTGGAAGCTGAGAAGAAGGAGAGGCAGAAGCAACATGAAAAGGAGATGCTGACTCTTCTCCAGAGTCATGTAGGTAATGGGGAAGGGAGTAACCGAATCCCAGAAGCATAAAAGGTCAGTAAATTTCCTCCACAGTTGAGAGAGGGAGATAATTCTGATAGTTTCATGCATACATTTGAAAGGGTATGTAAACAGTATGATGTTGACCAAAGGCTCTGGGTAAGGTTCCTGACCCCCTTACTCCATGGCAAAGCTTTAACTGTTTTGTCCAAATGGACAATGATTTCTTAAATTATAATGCTTTAAAGAATTGTTTGCTATATTTTTTTAAGCTAACACCAGAAACTTATAAGAAAATGTTTTGTGAGCATAGACACAAGACAGATGAAAGTGTGTGTGAATATGTTGCTGAACTAAACACTTATTTTCATAAGTGGGTGAATGGATGTCAAGTCAGCACTTTTGAAGGGCTGGCAGACCTATTGGTGAGGGAACAAGCCCTTAGCACTTTGCCTGAGGACATGATCTGGTTAGCTGATAGACAATGCTCTACTGTAGATGAGTTGGGGAAGAAGGGAGACATGTACCTACCAAGCAGGGCATCCCTGCACAGGAAAGGGACACCCAGTGTTGTTCATGGGTCTTAATGGGCCCATGGTTGGCAGCTCAGACTGCCCTAACAGAATATGCCAGTAACAGGGGAAGCCACTAGTCCAGCTACACGTCCAGGACCTAAACAAAATGCCAATAATAGGTTGTCTTGAGACAACAAGGGTACCAAACTACCATCCTGCAGATGTCCTGATAGGGAAGGATTTTGATAAGGCAGTAACATGTGCTAATGCAGTTACACGTAGTCAGGCTTGGAGACAAGCATGTGGGTCTGGTAGCCTGGGGGAGACCTAGAGAGACCGCACACTTGCAGCCAGGACTGGTGAGGTGGTTACTTCAGGGAGGGAGCTACCCTGTAGCAGTGAGACTGAAGGTGAGCCAAAGCTGCATGTGGGTACTGATGTTCCCTTGGACAGAGTGACTGCAAGGGCTGAGGTGAGTAGTAGTACTCAGGCTGACAGTGAGGCACCACTGTCTGAGGATACCAGACTTCCCATGGAAGGGAAGTTTGGAAGGGTTACAAAGAGAGAGTTGAGACAGGCTCAGCTCTCAGACCCTACATTACAAGGCCTGAGGCAGGTAGCTAGTGAGGCACCTAATTCTCAAGGGAAGGGAGAATCTGCATACTGGGACAAAGGATTTCTGTATAGAGAGTGGACCCCTGAGGGAAGGCTAGAGGGTGAGAGAATACAGCAGTTGGTAGTGCCCAGAGCCTACCATCTGGCACTTCCAGCCATAGCCCATGATATTCCTTTTGCAAGTCATATCAGCATAAAACATACAAAGAGATGTAATATGCAGAGCTTCTATTGGCCTGGAATTTTCAGAGATGTAACAGGGTACTGCAGGACCTGTGACCAGTGCCAAAAGGTAGGCAAGGCAGGAGACCAGGTGAACGCTCCTTTGATTCCTTTGCCTGTGATGAAGGAGTCATTTCAGAGAGTAGCTATGGCTATTGCGGGGCCTCTGTGTACCCCAAGTTTAACAGGGAAAAAGTATATCCTAGTGGTAGCAGATTATGCTACAGGATACCCTAAGGCAGTGGATTTGTCCTCCGTTGAGGCAGAAAATGTGGCAAAGTCTTTGTTAGAGATTTTCAGCAGGGCAGGTTTTCCAAAAGAAAAATTGACTGACAGAGGTGCCAATTTCATGTCAGACCTGCTGGCTTGTCTGTGAAAGTACTATGGGGTGAATCACCTAAAGACCACCCCCTACCATCCCCAGACCAATGGTCTTGTTGAGAGGTTAAACTCTAAACTCAAGTCCATGCTATGGGCATTTGCAGACCAGTTTAAGAGGGGGTGAGACAAATATTTGCTCCATTTGTTGTTTGCTTACAGAGAGGTTCCCTGGGAATCCACAGATTTTTCACCCTTTGAGTTGTTGTATGAGCATAGGGTGAGAGGGCCTCTAGACTTAACTCGTGATGAGTGGGAGGGTGTGTGTGAATCTCACAAGGAGCCTGTTGTGTCATATGTCCTAAACTCATGACAAGGCTCAGGGAACTCATGGGCTTGGCCCAGGAGAACCTGGCAGAAGCCCAACAGCAGATAAAGGTCTTGTATGACAGGAATACTCAAGCTAGAGAGCATGCTGTAGGGCAGCAGGTAATAGCTCTCATTCGTGTCAGACACAAGCTGCAAGCAGCTTGGGAGGGACCCTACCAGGTGGTAAGGAAGGTCACTGATGTTAACTACATGGTAAAACTGCTAGACAGGAAGCAGGAGCACAAATTGTACCATGTTAACATGATGAAACCTTACCATGATAGGGAGGCCCTTGTGCTGAGTATTTGCAGTGGACTGCAGGAGGAGTCTGAGGGAGATTTGGTAACTGATGTCCTCAGTGAGGCTAGGATTGACACTTCAGTGGAAGGGGTAGCATTGTCCCAGCAGCTATCTCCTACCCAGGGTCAAGAAATCCGAGAAGTGTTACAGGAGTTTGGGGACATGTTCACTGGGAAACCAAGGTGCACCCACCTGGTGCAGCACCAGGTGGATACAGGACACAAAAGGCCTATTAGGCAGGCCCCATATAGGGTGCTGAGAGAGTCATACAGACTCTGAGGGAGGGGATACAGAAAATGCTGGCACTAGGGGTAATTCAAGAGTCCAACAATCCCTGGGCCTCCCCAGTGGTGCTGGTGCCAAAGAAGGATGGCAGCACAGGTTCCATGTGGACTACAGGAAATTAAATAGTCACACAGAGGCAGATGAAGCCCTAGAGCAGCTGGTGGGGCTAAGTAACTTAGCCACCACTGCTCTTACCAAGAGTTACTGGCAGGTGCCCTTGACTCCCAGTGCTAGAGAGAGGTCAGCCTTTGTGACTCCTTTTGGCTTGTATGTGTTCAAAAAAATTCCCTTTGAGATGACAAATGCCCCAGCGACTTTCCAGAGGCTGGTAGATCATATCCTAGCAGGAGCAGGAAGGTTTACCCTTGCTTACCTAGATGATATTGCCATCTACAGCCATTCCTGGCAAGGGCACCTTCAGCACGTCAGGGAGGTGCTGGGCAGACTACAGAGGGCAGAGTTGACCATTAAGCCCACAAATGTCAGGTGGGTATGGCAGAGGTCTCATATCTGGAACATAGAGTGGGGAGTGGTAAGATCAGGCCAAAACCAGCCAAAGTGGAAGCCATTCAGGCATGTCCTGCACCTGTTACCAAAAAGCAGGTGAGGGCATTCATAGGGACAGCAGGGTACTACAGAAAGTTTGTCCCCGTTATATCTGCTCCCCTCACAGACATGAAAAGGAAAAATAGGCCAGATAAGGTAGTGTGGACCACAGCATATGAGCAGGCATTTCAGAAGCTTATAGAAGCTTTGGAGGACCACCTGTATTATCCCTTCTGGATTACAGCAAAGAATTTGTTGTGGAGGTGGATGCTTCGAACCTTGGGGTGGGGGCTGTACTTAGCCCAATTTCTTCAGAGAGAGAGACCACCACCCAGTGGTATATCTCAGTCGTGGGCTCCAACTCAGGGAGGAATGCGATGCAGCTGTAGAAAATGAATGCCTAGCCATAGTGTGGGCACTGCAGAAACTTCAGCCTTATCTGTATGGAAGGAAATTCACTGTAGTTACAGATCACAATCCCCTAATATGGATACATCAAGCCAGCCAGCAAAATGCCAAGTTGCTAAGGTGGAGCCTAGGGTTGCAAGCATATGATATGTCAGTGCAGCACTGCAGGGGGATTAGCAATGCCAATGCAGATGGGCTCTCAAGACAGGGAATGGGGTAAGGTATACCCAGATAGACTCAACTGTCTCAAGCAACATTTCTAAAGGGACACTTAAAAAACTAGCTTGAGTTCTCAGGGGGGAAAGAAATGTGAAAAATTGAGGGGCTGCCAGCCCAGCCAGATGGAATTTTGTAAATAATTCTATGTAATTGTAAAAATTAATATGATCCACAGGCTGATTTCTCAAATGTAAGAAAACTGTGTTATGCGCTAAGCTTCAAAAATGTATCCACAGTGCAGCCTGCGGGAAGAAAGCTGATAAGTAAATAATTTACAACTGTGTGTGATCTCAAGCTCAGAGAGAGGATGTCTGGGCCAGGAAGTTCTTGCTATTGTACTAAGACAGAGATAATAACTAGGTTTCACATGCAAAGTGCCTTTTATTGCTGTGCCTTTTATTGCTGTGGCTTCCTGGCAGGTGCAGATTACAAAGAAATGTTAAATGTTAAGTTCTGTGAGCCTGGGGAAACTTAAGCAGAAGTGTCAAGAATGATGCAATCTGAAATGACTCAGCAGTAATGTGTATTATCAATTTAAGACTTTCTCAGAGAGAAAGATTTAGCATTTTCTACTTGTGTCTGCACCTGAACACATCAACTCACCAGCACTTTGCTTTGCTCTGTAAATAGGACCATAGATCTTAGTATTTATCTTAGAGACAGACAGAAATAGCAAGATTAGTCTAGCTTTCTATATTGTGGTGCTGCGGTAGCGTTGTCACCTCAAAGTAAGACGTTGTCCTGTTTGATTCTCATCTAGAGTGTCTTCTGTGTGGAGACATGCGTGAATGGGCGTACCTTCATTGAAGGTTGTGCATCAGGGCCAGCAACTCAGCACGTAAAAATCTACTGCCAATCATTAGCAGACCAGAGTTCTGCTGTGGCGATCCCTAACCGGGAAAAGCCGAAAGACACAACACAACAAGTCTAGCTTTCTATATTTATGTCAGAATGTCCTACAATATTGTTTTAAAGTATTTCCTGTGATTTCTGAACTCTCTAATGTCATTGTGTTGCATTAATAAGTATTGTCTTGTGTTTTTATTATTTATTATTAAATATTTTAAACATTGCAACTGTGGCTGTTTTGTGTAGAGATAATTTAAGCTCTTTGAGTGCTTGCATGTATTTGGTGATACTGTATAAGTCACTCCTAAATAGCCTTCATGTCTCAGTCACCCTTACCAATTAGATAATAATAACATTGCACAGTAGAATTGGACACCCTTTGGTAAGGGCCTTTATAGTAGCTGATAGTAGTGGTTGGTGGCAGTCGGTACTACCGTATAGTCTGGGCCGAAGGGAGCATTGCTGGAGAACCTGTGCAAGCCTTCCACAGTAGTGTCTGTGTGTTTGTATATAAATCAAATCTCAAAGTGTGTGTGTGTGTGTCAGCTACATGGGCAGGGACTCGAAGCACTGGTTGGACAGAGATGGTGCTGGAGGTTTTGGCTTGACCACATGGCTGAGATCTGAACCCTATAGCTGTGCCAGTGAGGAGTCTTATTGGGGATCTGGAGAGAAAGGGAGAAACCAGTCCCAGACTGACTGTGATCTCTGCATTCTCTTAAGGGAAATTGTACTTTACTGTGTGTGTACTTTTTATCCTCCTAATGTGGACGCCCCTCACTGGTGCTAGTGGTGAGGATTGAGGCTGCTTGATTACTTGGCCAGTGCATGGGCATCACACCTCATTATTAATTGGTAATCCTATACAACATCAAACGTGCAGCCACAGAAATTCCTGGATTTTGTAAACACAAACTCCCTGGAACAGATTATCAATACACTAGCAGGAAAATGGACACATTTGAAGTAAAAATAAAACTCAGAATCCTGGCTAACCCTGGAATATTTAGGAACTACTCTAAAGTTAACCTCCTAACTATTATGTGATATTCTGGCAAAATTTCAAGCCCCCCTAAACCCCGAGAACACTGCTGTCTACACAGAACTGTTCACAGAAATCCTAACAAGTACTATAGCTGCATGGAGTCAGCATCAATATGCTCTACAGCAGAAGGAAAAAAATAATGCCAAAAATTATAAAGTGCAGCATCCAAAAGGATAAAAGCACTCTCAAACTAAGCGAACAACTCAAGAGGAAAAATACAGTTTATCAAAGAATATTTTTGGTAAATCTGGCCTTGCAGGCCATGGACAACCACAAGGCATTCTTTAGCTATGTCCTCAACTTCAAAGGCGATATACAATTGTGTGCAGTGCTCATAATTAATGGAGACACCTACAATGAGCCAGAAGACAAAGCAAACTTACAGACAAATTCAGCACTAACTTTACCCCTCTCTTCCCCTCAACCTATCCTCAGGAAATACCATCAAATACAGCTCACCTTACTATCACTATGGAACAGGTTCTCAATGCTCTTCCTAAGGCCAAGAACACTGACATCAATGGGGCCAGAGAGGATGACTTCTAAATAGCACAAAATATGACCTATGAGGCCCTCTGTAATCACTATTTAACAGTAGCATTCAAACAGGCTTTACACCTAATGAATAAAGAACAGCAGCAGTCATACGTCTGCAAAATGGTGGACTATCTACAAACTGTGAAAACAACAGACTCTTAAGTCTCGCTAGTTTCATATGCAAAGCCAAGGAAAGGATTATCATGGAAATGATCAATAATAACTCAGGAAAGCTCCAGACATAGGGCCGAACCCAATTTGGTTTTGTCAAGGGCAGGTCTACTCAACCTGGTGGACTTCATTGAGGTCACCAAAACAATGGATGATGACAAAATGCTTCACATTGCCTACCCTATCCTGGCCAAGGCATTTGACACATTAATTCTCTCTGGTATTCTTGACAAACTCAAGGATTATGTATAAACCCTTATGTCACCCAATAGATAACCAGCTGGCTCACAGACAGGACCCAGGAAGAAATGGGGAGTCCACCTCTACAAAGAGGTGAGTCACAAGCAGATTCTATCAGAGATCAATCCTGGGACCACTCCTTTTTGGCAATTACTTCTTTGAAGTCAAGGCCAATGTTGAGTGTCTCTGGCTGACCAAATATGAAGACGCCTGCAGATTAGGTGCTCTCAGAGAGTCTCCCACTGACAATAATGTTCTTCAGGAAGTGCTGACACAGACAACTTGTGTCACAGCCTTGAATTAAAACTAAATGTCAAGAAATGCAAAATAGCATATTTCAGGGAGTCAACCGCCCTTGGTAACTATCATATAGACAACACACCCTTAAGAGTCAACCCATTAGTCAGGGACTTGGGGACAAACATAGACAGTAATCTAGCCTTTGACCATCACGTGTTTACAGCAGTAAGGAAATCATTCTATTTTGTGCAACTTATAAACCAAGGTACGGCTTCTAGGTCCACTGTACTTAACATTCATCAGACCTATTATTGAGCACAGTGCCGCCTTTGGTATGTACCTAATAGGGCACATCCAACAATTGGAATGTCCACAAAGGTTATGCACTAAAAGAATGCAGGGTATAAGTAACATGTCCTATGCAGACTGTCTCAAAGCCATGTCTCTGTATTCTGTCTGCTACAGGCTGTTGAGGGGAGATCTTTGCCTGGCATGCAAGGCATTGTCAGCCCAACCCTGATGGACCTCCTGCATATCTACAAAACAAACATAATCAGAATTACCCATTCTAAATACTTAAACCCTTCCTATGATATTAAAAAGGACCTGATGGAGAGACAGTTATGTATCACAGACACTACCATTTCTCTGAAACAGGCCCCAAACCATGTGAAGCAAAGTTCCTCCCTAACCCAATTCAAGTGTAACTTGGATAACTAGATACAGAAAAGGAAATTCATCCTGGTTTGACACCTATGTCTTGAATGAAAATAGACAACCTGTAATGTTTCATTTCCCAAGCCCTTTTTTATAAATGTTTCATCTCCCAAGCCCTTGCTTACACTTAACAAGCATTCCAGAACTTGTCAGAGATTTGGGATGCATGGCTAGGCTAAAAAAGGCCCTAGTGGTCATTAGATTAGTACCCACCAGTAAACCTATGACCCTGTAAGAACTAACAAGGCAAATGGCAAGGCAGAGACATCTCCCACCAACAGTGGAGAATATATTAAGCATGCTTGAGGTACAGTATTGAAAATCTACACACAAATTTGATTGCCAACAATTACATCTGCACACAGACAACAGAAATATGGCATGCTCTTGTGACATACTCCATATATACAGGATTAAACATTTACAACTATCTCACATTTGTGTGTGAATTCATCTGCGGAGATTTTTCAAATCACTGTCCAGCAGGTTTTAAAGATTTATAAAAGTGATAGATTTTAGTGGCATCCCTTTTTGATGAAAGCTTAAGAAAAGTTTTTCAAAGACTTGAGTATATTAGACTGCCTTTCAACAAATGTAAATTTAGCTAGCACAGTCTACAGGTTCATATTATCAGGAAATGGCATACCTTCGGACCTCCAAAATAAAATATCATAAAGAAGGGTCCATAACCTAAGGATCATAGAACTACAAGATGTTTACTTGATGACTGATGGCCATGTTCACTTCATAATAAAATTCAACAATAACTAGTCCACTATTAACCTAACAAGGAGACATATACTTCATATTTATTTTATGTATCCTTTGTTGACCAGGTTTGTCTCACAAACCCTCTTTTCAGGGGAGATCTGAGGTGTTGTTTACACTACTAGGGGAAGTTTAGCCAGGGCATCAGGTAACTTCCCCTACTCTTTTCCAACTCAAGCAAATGGAGCCTTGGTTTAATGGCTCATCTAAAGAATGATGCACTCAGTGCAGCACTCCCCTTCTGCTACACTAGTGTCAGCCATCCAACCATGTACCATATGTTGGCATAGAACCCACAGCCTTCTGCACCAATGGCAAGTGTGCTAACTGCTGCACCACTGACACTGCTTCAGTATATGCATATGTAACAATGATCATGGTAACACACTGTAGACTTTAAATAACTGTTTATCTTCTGATTAGGTCATGTCACACTTTGATAGTAGAGCAACTTATCATGTTCCAGTTGCACATTCAGCAGGTCTAGAAGTTATTTGAACCAAAAAAGCACAATGGTCACTTTAAACCCAGTGGATTCTCTAGGAGATCTAAAAGGCATTATTCCCATAAAGTACTAAAAGCACCACCTACACCAAGCAGTTGTAAGCACTTTCACCTATAACTATACCTGTATGGGTATAAGTTAATTTTCATGTCCACCCATAAGCCATCTGCACTCATAATACAACAACCCAGTCCCAAAAGCACATCTGAGAATTAAAAAGTAAAAGATGGTGGCCAACAATAAAACTTTGCACTTTTTTCTTTTACAAAAAAGAAAATTAAATATAACAAGGTGACCAGTAAAATGTAAACAAACATGAATCAGACAATAAGAGCTAGAGAAGCATCAGTTTTACTGCAGACAGTCCAGTTGCCCAAGTCATAACTTTAGAAAATGTACAGGCAGACAGCTGTAATAACCCACTAATACAACAGGTTGAAAAGGCATGCCAGGAAATCCACTGTTTAATCTGAGCGATGACAAAAGTAATGTTTCTCAAGAAATCTGCAAAACACTTAGCAAGAACTATCACTATCTAGTGTTGGAAAGTTTATTTTGATATGATCCACGTTAGTAATATCCCCGGCTTTACAAACAAATTGTGGATCAATACTCACTTCTGGATCATCAGTCTTGCAGTCACAGCTTTATTTTTCTGTGCCACAAAGAAGACTAAATGTGCTAGCTGAAAGATTCAAGTCTAATCTTGGACAGTAGTTTTACATAGGGAATGAGTGAAAAAAAAGTACAAGTACAAACAGATTTTCTTAAGAAACATTACAGCCACACCTCACAGTACCACAGAGAGTCTCTTTGAAGTGATATCTTCAAATCCTGAGTTTAAAACAAAGCTTTCTTCATTCACTAAGAAAAGACTACTAACTGCCATCCTATTAGAAAGCAGTATGCTAGAAGGAAAAGAAATTTTAAAATGAAGGAATATACAGTATGCTGAGATAACTAAATATTATATGAAGCCTTATCTAAAAGGTATGGACACACATAAGTACGACCTAACACATACCCCAGTTTCCATTACTGCATAAGTGATGCTAATGGCTGACTGATAATTGGTTGTAGAAACAGACACAGATGTAGAATACTGCTCAGTCTGTAAATTGTAATTGGTATTTAATAAGAGTTTAAATATGGTGGAACTTTTAATGATAATGCCATTGCTAGAAGGACTTCCATAAGAAAAATAAAAACTAAGATTTTTTTTGAAAACTAAAGGTTTAAACATCAAGCATAATTTAAAATACTGAACTTCATATAATCTGCCTCAGTTGAAATACAGTAACTGTAATGAAATGTTTGTCTAATGCTGACACATGCCTTATGAATACGTTGTGCATAACTGCCACTTGATTCTGCTCTGAAAACATATTTTCCTGTGCATTCAAAATATGTTTTATGGAAAATGTAATAACCAAAGCACATTTTAAATTAACTTTTAAAGTTGAAATACTAAAGCACAAAAAGAACTATAATGGACACAAAGAGTCTTATGTTACTAAATGTGGACACTTGTTTTTATTACTGTAACACTAGCAAATGACAAAAATAGAATCACCCTCCAGCTGCCAAGTGCCGCTGACAAATTCAAGCATTACCTTCATATGCGCTGCAGTGGGGTCTGTACATCAATGCTCCTATCTTATACATATGAGCATCTTTGTATCACCTACCCTGCAACTGAATTGTTCCACCTAAACAAGTGTTCTATCGTCCTTCTCACACTTGCATCCTAAATTTGAAATGTGGTCTCTTCCCATCAACTTATCTCCAATTTGGCCACCAAAAAGTGACATCCTATTTAATCAGGTCAAAGCTAAAGAAGTTACTGTACTAGAGAGATTTCCTGTTTCACATACATCTAAGGACCATGTACTCTTTGTTGAGGGCTTTGGAAACCAAGATGCTTTTCCAAACACTTTTCAAAACTGAGTTAAGGAATTGAGAGCTTAAATTATGTATTCCTCATCCTACTGTTACCTTAAATCTCTCACCAAAGTAATGTTCCTTCCACACTTCTGAATTCATTGTTCAGCATAAGAGAATTTGATCACTGCCTAAAAACTGTTAAAACTAATTAATCTTTTCAAGTTTCTGAAGGCACTAACAAATAATATGTATAGCTTTTTCCAATAAGTGTACTACAGGCTGCACGAGTCACATTTATGTGTTATCATACTTTTTCTATCAGTTGCTGCTTTTCTTTGCACCTAATAAAACTGTGACACATTTGTTGTAATCTTCTTTTTATAATTTTGTTCTGTATGCAGCACTATAATACACTGTATTGTAATTTGTTTTGTACTATACCTCATTTCAGTTGCTGAAATGCATCACTGCTGATCATTTCATTACTCCAATTAACAAACAGAAAATAAATTAAAATAAAGCAACTTTACTGACCAATATCAATGTAAAGAAAGTGTTTTACTGAACAACACTGCTGTTTGTATTGTTTTATCTGTATTTATAGTTCGCAAGACACTTATTTTAACATGATTTTTCAGAAAAGACTCAAGATTGTAAGCAGCAGAATATCAGTTGTACAACATTCCATAAAAGATTTAAGCCATATTGTGAATCAGTTCTGAGATACCTTGTTTCAATGTTTTGACTTCCATCATTGCTATAGTTTATGGGGAGTATTCATAATTGGCTTGTCAAGTGTGCAAATTAAGCACAAGTTTTCCTGCATACTTAGCAAGACTGTTACAGTTCATACACTCCCTTGGTGTCAGTGTACACTCTACTGAGGGTCACAGAGCCCCATGTAAACATGGTAACCTGTGAACTGGGGTGCACAGAAATGAACTATCTGACATGCTACCTTGGTAGGAGACCTGAACAATACAAGATACATAGATATTCATACCATGCGAGTTCTGTGCAAGGTGAAATCCAAATTTACAACTGTTCATGAGAATATGGTTGTGCGCATCTGTGCATTTCTTCAGTTGGGATGTGCACATTGTGAAATGGAACTAATCATCATGCACAGACGACTAATGAAGGGCATTCATGTTGTGTGAGAATGGGAATATATGCCTGCATATGTCCAAGTGTCACTCGAGTCTGACAGAACTGGGACAATGTAAAAGTGGGTTCATGGTTATCTGAGGTGAACGACTACTGTGTGTGTATGTGTGTGTGTGTGTGTGTGTGTGTGTGTGTGTGTGTGTGTGTGTGTGTGTGTGTGTGTGTGCTGTGTGCACCCGTATGTGCACGTATGCGCGTGTGTGTCTTTGGAAAAGTACAGCGTCAGTGCCTATATGTGGTCTTCTTTGTAGGTGTTTCACAGAGTAGTTCTTTCAGCTGCTCTTTGGATTGCTTCATAGTTATTTAACTTCCCAGATAATGAGACATTGCACTTCTGGTAATGTGGGTGAGTAAATTGCAGTATGTAACAGCACAGCTGAGCACACAGGTACAGGTGAAATTATGCTACTGCACCATTCTATCAAATTATAATTAATGCAATTAATTTGGATAATTGTATGTCAGTTAATGCAGAGAATTAAAGCCACAAACTGTTAAAGATCTGTCTTGCGTATTCCATGGTTTGATTATCTCAGCTTCCATTAACTACTGTGGGACTCTGAGCAAGTCCCTTAATCAGAAAGTGCTCTTGGCCTGAGCCTGAAAAGGGTCCATGCAAATCATTACTTCACAAGTTAATAAATACAAATAAATATCAAAGAACTATAAAAACTGAAACCCAGTGATTCCGAAAATAAGAATCAATGACTTCCGGTCTGTGATGGTTTTATTAGTGATGTCACATGAAGGATATGTGACATTTTATCAAAAATGTCTAGAAGGATTTCTCAAACCTCTGGTAACCGCAGAGGTATGCACAAGAAAAGGAATAAATATGAATAAGCAAAAGAAATAACTTTATATTAAATAGATACCTAAACTATTGGTTTGACTCAACAATGTTAAAGATATTTAAAAATAATTTGCAAAGCAAGACAAAAGACAGATTCCTGATATCAGGCACAGTGTGTTTCTGATAACCAATAAGTTTGTCATTATACCTACAGTCGCCTTCCTTGAGTACATGTTGGGCATCACAGCCCACATAACAGTGTCACTAAGATGATGTAGCTCCATCACAGCCCACATAACAGTGTCACTAAGATGATGTAGCTCCATCACAGCCCGTACACCAGTGTTGCTGGGATGTGATAGCTCCATCACAGCCTATACACCAGTGTTGCTGGGATGTGATAGCTCCATCAGAGGCTGTGCACCAGTGTCACTAGGGTGTGGTACAGCCATTGCAGTCTGCACACCAGTGTCGCTAGGATGTGGTAGCTCCATTACAACCTGCACACCAGTGTCTCTAAGATGTGGTAGCTCCATCACGGTCTGCACACCAGTGCCTCTAGGATATGGTAGCTCCAATCACGGTCTGCACAGTGGTGTCACTAGGATATAGTAGTTCCATCATGGCCTTTAATAATAATATTATGTGAAAGTAAAGCTTTCCAGTAACACACAGTTCCATAGAATACAGTAAAAACATTCTCATAATCTATGAGAACTCTAACCCATGGCTCCTTGACTCTCATAGCACTTGCATCATGGAGATCAGTGCTGGAACAAGGCTGGCATCTAGCTCCCTTTTATATAATATGATAGGGGCCTTATGTGGGGGGAGGATTGGCATAATGGTTAAGGTGTTTACTTCACAGATACAAGGTACAGGGTTTGAATGCAACATTGATAAAGCACTTCTTCACCCAAGCCAAATGCTCCTGCTTCAACACAGGCTGTATCACCTAATTTGTATCCTTTCTGAGACTCTTCTCTCTCAAGATTCACTGAAGATTGAACCACTTTACAAACCAATGTGTTTACTGTACATTACACTCTGCCCGATTGTACACTGCACTATGCTTGTTGGGAAGACTTTACTATGTAATTAGTGTGAACCACTCTATCATTGCTTGCATTTCTGTATTGTGTGTTTGTGAAATGTTTTGTATTTCACCTGGGCTGAGCCTGAATTTGTGATCAGTGCATTAAACTATACAAATATAAATAAATAAATTAATAACATTAGTTATAACGTTTGATTATGGGCTAAGCTTGTAACAGTGTGAAGACTGACTTGCCTGCTATTTACCTAAGAACCAGAAGGTAATACTATACCCACACTTTAATGTAGTGTTTGGCTTAAGTTTATTAAGTAAGTCAGTTTGTAATTTCAGAACTAAATATAACATTTATAACTGACTGCTTGGCTGAATGTAAGAGATTCTATAGAGCTGACTGAAACTGAACAGCACTGATGGCAGGGTTTGGATAAGCAAAGAATAACTTTTAAACTTTGGTAGAAAGACTGTTGGGACCACTGACTTGCCCACTGGAATCTATTTATTTATTTGTTTATTTTACATTTGTTGATCAGGTTAGTCTGTCTGAGCTGATATCCCTTTTTCAGAGGCGACCTGGGGTGAAAAGTTCCACAAATTTATATAGAAATCAAAACATTAGCATTTGTAAGTTCCGTTTTTAACTTCCACAAATTTACATAAAAAAATCAAAAACATTAGCATTTTTAAGTTAGAAGCAGTAGAGCATTGAGACTATTTATTGAGTTATAGTTGATATTACACAATATGTGCAAGAGACAGTATGCAGGTTTGTCATACAGTATATGAAGTTAAAAATACAGTCAAGGTGGTGACTGTTACAGAAGAGGCCCTGTAAAAGTAAAGAATAATTAGTTAACATGTCAAACAGTTAACACTAAACAGAAGTTAAACCAGTTAAAGGCAAAAAAGAAAGTAAGATTACAATTGGTGAGGGGCAGTTTATGGAGGTTGAGTACAGTGGCAAGACCATTCTTTAGAGGCTGTTTTGAATTTACTGAGTTGATTAAGTAATCTAATTCCCAATGGGAGCTTGTTCTAAGAGATGGTAAGGTGGTAGCTATAGAGGTTTTGACCAATATTGCTCTTAAGTTTATACATTTGTAGTAGGTTCTCATCTGAACTTCAGAAAGTTTTAGAGAGAGTGCAGAAGGAGATTAGAGAAGACAGGCTGGGACAGAAGTTTGGTTGGTACAGGATAGAGTGGACAATTTGAAGCTGGAAGAAGAGAAGCTGGTGGGGTATTTCCAGCTAGTTCAAGTGTTTTAGTGAGAGGCAGTGATGAGATCTGTATCTCCAATTTGCAGCGAATCTGGCCACTTTGTTATAGGTCTTCTCCAGCTTAGTTAGGATAGAGGTTTGGAGGTTGGAGAAGATCTGAGAGCTGTATAGTAAGCTTGGTAGAAGATAGGCATGAGAGAGGAAGATTTTAGCTGTTTGATAGGAACTTTTTATTTCTATATAAGAGGCCAAGTTTTTGATGGATTTTCTTTATATAATTGTTAACATGTAAATCAAATTTCAGTTGGTTGTCTATTATTACCCCGAGAAGTTTTGTGCTGTGTTCAGCTATTATCTGTGTATTATTTAGAGAGTGGATAACAAACATGGATTTAAGGTTGTGTAGGTTTTTGGGAAGAAAAAGTAAGAGTTTGTTGTTTTTTTTTAGGATTTAGAATTAGCTGTTTTTTTAGATAGCCAGGACTCAACAGAGTTCAAACAGCCAGGACTCAACAGAGTTGAAGGATTTCTGGGTAATAGAATGTAAGTCAGTGAGGGTGTCTGCAATAGCGATGACTGTAAAGTTATTAGCATAGTGGATGAGGGTTGACTGAGGGCAGGAGGTATAGTGTTGATTAGTAAAAATATTTAAGAGTAGGAGAACAAGAATAGATCCTTTGGGAACACCCATTTTGATAGGGCAAGGAGGGGAGAGAGCAGAGAGCCATTTTACTGATAGAAGTTGGTCTGTAAGGTAGCTAGAAAACCAGGCAATGATAAAGGTAGAGAAATTACGGTTAGCGAGTTTGTCCAGAAGAAAGGGGTGGGAGACCATATCAAATGTATTGGATAGATCTAGAAATAAGCATGGCATTAGTTTTGGGCGAAAGCCATGCATACCTCTCAACTGTACAGATTTTTGCTTCACAAGTTCCTCAAAAAAATTGTGGTTTTCTGGCAAATAAGTGGGGTGATCTGAGGAATATAATCACTAAATAATGACATACATTTCAGTTTCAGACCTCATATCCTTTAGAAAATGTATTTTAACACAAACATTGTTATTCTAGTTACTTTCTAAGTTTATAAGTGCAATATTTAAAATATGTCGCTATTTTTGCCCCCCCCCCCCCCCCATTATTTAAGGCTTTGTCCAGATTTCTTGGGCTAAGAGGTTGAGAGGTATGAAGTCATGTTGTGTGGGGGTGAGCAAATGTTTTTGTAACAGATGTTCAATGACTTGCTTATGCATACATTTCTCTTCTCAAATATATTTGAGAAAGGTGACAGAATGGCTATGGGACTGAAATTTGTGATGTCACTGCAGTGACCTCCTTTGTGTATAGGTAGGGTATAAAATTCTTTCCAGATAGAGGGGACTCTAGATTCAGAGACTGACCAGTTTATCAGAACAGAGACTGGGAGAGCTAGAGTGTCTCCTATTATCTAAAGGAAGTAGGGAGGCAGATTATCAGCAGATGCAGAACATGGCTTTATTTTATGAAGAAGAGATTTGATATAGCTGGTAGATATTGGTTTAAAGGAAAATATGTTAGTAGGGGTCTGACTGGAGGGTAGATCTGGTGAATATTTCATGTTAGAATTAGAGAGGGTAGGGCTTATCATCTTACTAATGGATTCAATAAAGTAGGAATTGAAGATAGTGGCAATCTCTTGGGTGTATTTGTTGGGCAGGGATTAGAAGATGAGTGAGGTATTTGGTTGACTGGGTGCCAGATTTCTTGGGATTTAATCTTTGTCATGTGTCTTGTCTTTATTTATATGTTTTTTTGCAAGGTTCCTGAGTTCTTTATATTTCAGTAAGTGAATGGGGAGCTTAGTTTTTATCCAGGTTGTCCACATTCTATCTCTTGTTTTCACCAAGGAGTAGGTAGCATTAGTTAACCAGGCCTTATGTTAGATTTGACACATATGATGTGTAAGGGAGCCAGTGAGTTAAGAATATTTAGGAAAGTTTTGTTGAATGTGTCTACTGCTTTGTCTAGAGGGAAATGGTCAGAAAAGTCCAATTTACTTTGGAGGAGGGTATTAAAAGTTACAGGGTCAAAGTTGGCTTGCTTGTGTGATTCAATGTATCTATGTGGTCTGGAGAAGTGAGGAGAGTATGTTATTACTTTTACTAGAGAGTGATTGCTTAGGGAGTAAGGCAGTGTTTCAGGGTTGTGATATTTATGTGAGTGTGAGACTAATATCCAGTCAATAAGTGAGCTGGAGTTGGGCATTTTATTAGCATGGGTAAGTGTAGAGATAAGCTGTGTGAAGCCATTGATACTTAAAGTGGAGTTAGGTGAGCAGCGGCATAGTCAGTTTATACTGACATCCCCTAGGAGGATGGTTTCATTAGGTATGTGTTGAGTAATCCAGGACAGAATATGTTCAAGTAGTCAGCAGGGGGTATATAAATGACAGCTACAGTAATTTTAAGATGATTGTTGAGAATTAGGTTGGCAATTGCAACCTGAAAGGATGGGGATTGTTTGTCTAGTAAACTAAGTATAAAATGGTTTGAGCAGACAACGGCTACTCCTCCACCTTTTTTTTTTTTTTTTGTGGCGGTCTAATCGGAGTATGTTATACGCTGGACGGACAGAGACTTTATCAGAATTTTGAATGATAACTCTATTTCTATGTAAAAAAACAGAAGAGCGTTGCACCACAATGAGATACTAAAACCAAGCTGAAACTTCAAACCGAAAATTCGCAATGCATTGTTCACAAAAAACATAAAATGTAAGAAAGAACCCTTCTTGTAGAAAAGAACTCTTCTTATAAAAAACAGACGGACAAGCGCTTGTCACCACCCTACTATACCAGCTATCAGTGGACTACCGAAAATTCACAAGGATATTAAGTGTCCACCCCTATGCCCTATAGTGGCTGGCAGAGGATGGTTGACTGAGTCTATCTCTATGTTTATTGAAAAAGAACTAAAGAAGGTGTTAACTAAAGCATCTACTGTCATTAAAGATACTGCTGAGTTTTTAGAACATTTGTATACAGTTATAGAGGATAGAACTGATCTTGACACCCTATTATTGGTCACTTTGGATGTAAACAGTCTCTTCACTTCTATACCGAATGGTCATGGTATTGAAGCCATAAGAGAATTTTTAACTGAAGAGAAAATTGAATCACGTTTGATATGTGACCGTTTGGAGATTGTGTTGGAAAACAATGTGTTCACTTATGATGATAGTTACTATTGGCAGAGATGGGGGTTGCCGTGGGCACCCCCTGTGCCAATAGTTATGCAAATTTGGTTCTGGCTATGTGGGCGAGAGGATGGTCAAAGGATATAAACAATGTTTGGAATGATCAGATAATTCTTTACAATCGGTTTGTGGATGACACTTTTATTGCATGGAAAGGCAAAGAAGAAGAACAAAGGTCCTTCATTGACTTCTTATCACAGACAACCACTTTTTTTGAAGTTCGATGTAAAAACATCTAGAGAAACTATTGAATTTCTTGATGTGAGATTGTCTTTAGATCCAACTAAAGGAATAGATACTTGTCTTTACAGGAAGTCTATGTGGCGGAATCATATGCTTCATTTCTCTAGCATGCATCCCAGGCATATTTTCAACAATATTGTGGTAAATCACGTTGGCAGGGTATCAAAATTGTGTACAGAAGAGAAATATTTTCTTGAAGAAGTAGAGAGGCTTATTAACAACTTTAGTCAACGTGGCTATGACATGAGGAAATTGGATCTGAATAAAGATAAGATTAAAGATTTATGAAAAGGAAAAGGTAGGCCTTTTTATTCTTCTAGGATTCCTGAAGGTGATAGTGTTTACCATCCCTCTGTCACATGAAGGAAAACACCTATTATGAGAGTCAACCTAACCTATACGATGGATCATAACAACGTTTGCCAGGTAATTAAGAAATACTGGTCGATCTTGACTTCAGATAAAAAGATAAAAGGAATTGTAGGAGATGCCCCAAACTTCTTGTTCAAGAATAAAAAGAATCTTAAAAGAATATTATGTAAGAACGATGGTACACGTTCCTGCACCAGTCATGCTCATACCAACCAACTGGGAACAAAGAAATGTGGTTTTTGTAAAGTCAGTAATGTCATTAATTGCACTAACCCGTTCATACATCCTGTTACTACTCAAAAGTATGTTTTCCATGGATCAGCTAATTGCCTAAGCAGCAATGTAGTTTACATTGCTACCTGTACTTCATGTACAGCATTTTATGTTGGAAAAACAAACATGAAGCTTAAAGAAAGAATTAGCAAGCATCATTCTGACATTCGTAATAACAAGGAAACCGACTCTCTATTTACCCATATTCGTGATCATGAGAGACACAGTTTTGTTTTCATGGTTATCTCTCTGTTACAGTTTACTCTAAGAGAAGGAGACTTGGTTAACCTGACTGAAAGGGAAGAAGCTAAATGGATAATGAGGATGAGAACTGATTGTCCTCCTGGTCTCAATGGTTGTGTTCCTTTAAAACCTTTTCTTAAGAATCGGAGAGCAACTCAGTATATTTCTTCATAGAGCTGCATTACCGCTTTTATTCATCAGGCCACTTGTAGCAATTATCTAATCTTATGTTTCCGTTTGACATGGTGTTTAGACTGTTTCCATTTCAAAGAGAATGGAAGGAAAGGTAAAGAAGGATAAAAGGGTTTGCTCCTATTTCTATTTAAATTCCTTTCGAATGGTTGATTTTTGACAACCAGTCTAACTTGGTATTTGTTTTTATATATATTTTTTAATAAAGGAATTTTTTAATAAAAGAATCTTATCAGTTGCATAATAAAGAGTTTTAACTTTAAGGAATAGTGATTGCAGCTATAGCTCGGAGGTGTGCACAAGATGACCTACTTTGATTGGCTGTGATTTTTCATTACGTGGAGTCAGCCTTATTGGATGATGCTGATTTTTAAACATTGGAACCAGGATGATTCATCGGATCTGAAGAAGGCTTGAATAGCTGAAAGAGCTTGTCCGTCTGTTTTTATAAGAAGGGTTCTTTTCTACAAGAAGGGTTCTTTCTTACATTTTATGTTTTTCGTGAACAATGCACTGTGAATTTTCAGTTTGAAGTTTCAGCTTGGTTTTAGTATCTCATTGTGGTGCAACGCTCTTCTGTTTTTTTTTACATTTGTTGTTGTTTGCTGAGCGTTCTTTAGCAGAGGTCACTTGTCTCTCTCTTTTCTAACTCTATTTCTTTGTCTGTAATTGGGGCAGATGATAATTTAACAACCTCAGCATGTAGCCAAAACAAATGGCAACTTGGTGAGACCAATAAGCGTACCAGTCACTTAATCCGCCAAGCGGAACACGTTTATTGAAGAAAATACAAAAAACAAAATGTGAAAATAGAATGATGTTAAGCGCTTTCACTCATGAATTAGAGCTTCTTCAGAACATGAGTGAAAGCGCTTAACATCATTCTATTTTCACATTTTGTTTTTTGTATTTTTGTCAATAAACGTGTTCCGCTTGGTGGATTAAGTGACTGGTACGCTTATTGGTCTCACCAAAGTTGACATTTGTTTTGGCTCAGTTGTTCACTTTACGTGTATTTTTGAACCTCAGCATGTAGAATGACAACCCTTAACAATGTCTTAAGGAGACAGCAGGCTATCCTTAGGCTCCAGGAGTATGCAGTTTAACAGAGGATCCCTTAAATGCTCTGATGATTTAAGAGACATAGCAATAATTGTCTTAGCATGTCTGCAATAACAAACTGGTTACCCTAGGAACTATAGCTTTCCATGGAGATAATAATATTGTTAGCATGTACGCTACAACAAATCTGATATGCTAAGAACTACACCTTTCCATGGAAATTAATATTATCTTGGCATCTCTGCAGCAGCATCATCCAATATCCTATGAACTATATCCTTCCAGGGCAATAACTAGCATATCTGCAACAATGAATCCTGTATGCTGGGCACTATACCACATATTTTTTTATTGGCACAGACTTGAAGAGATGGTCACTCAAGGTACACAGTGTCTGTAGTAACATATACCTTACATGCCCATTTTCAGTTTATTAATTTATTATGCTCCTGAAAGTTGCATTTATTTCTAAATCATAACCACTTGCCATACCTGACAACTGTACAGATTTTCACAAAACATTCAGATTTTTGCCTCATATTTTTGGTCCTTTTTTCATAAAATTATGTTTTTTCTGGCAAATTAATGACAAATCATTAAAAAATGAAGTTAGAAAACAATGACAGACCTTTGATTTTCAGATTTCCTACCCTTGAGAAGATTCATATAGTGCAAAACATGTTATTCTATTAACTTTCTAAGCTTGTAGGAGCAACATTTAAAAATTGTCCCTATTTTTGGGCCTTTGTCCCACTTTTATTTATGGCTTTATCCAGATTTCTTGCTCTAAAAGGTTGAGAGGTATGCCACTTACAGAAAGCACAAAACTGATCTAACCTGCCCTGTTGGGTTCCTTCTTGCAGCAGACTGACATAGGGCATCCAGGTTACTAATCAATGCAATGGAATAGACTGCAATACCAGATGAGACATTTATGTAAAGAATATATATTTTCATAGCCACTGCAAATAATTACATCCAAAACAAAAATTCCCCACAAATTAATCCTATTCAGGCCTAAGATAAGCTCAAAAGTCAAAAATTGTAAAGAAGCTCTCTCCATCACAAACTTTTTTTACATTTTAAAACTAAACATCCATAACACCAGTACACTCAGATCCCTGGTGGAAACAATCTTCCCTATAATTTGTTGATTCTGCAAACTAAAAAAAAAAAAGAAGTTATGTACTCACCATAACGTTCCATCTGAGTAGGTAATCTTCATTTGTCAGCAACCTGTGGGTATCGGATCCATACCGGATCCGAGCCGGCAGCTTCAGACAGCTAAGATCAGAGCTCCAAGCTCCTCCCCTTACCCATAATCCCTTGCTAATCCTTCCTGCCCTCAGATCGAGTTTGCTTAACAACACAGAGTATTATAACACAGGAGTCACCTGCAAATCCTAACCTAGGTTATCTGGAAACAAGGGCTAGGAATCCTTCTAGTACGCACTATAGGTTAGGGGGATGGAGGGAGGGTCGGTTGCTGACAAATGAAGATTACCTACTCAGATGGAACGTTATGGTGAGTACATAACTTCTTTATCTGAAGTAAACTTCATTTGTCCATCAACCTGTGGGACAGAGTCCCCAGCTACACAAACCTTGGGAGGTCCTCATGGAAGGATATTCCGGAGCACTGCGGAGCCGAAGGATGCTCTCCCTCTGGAAATTATGTCCAACTTGTAATGGTTAATGAACGTATGAGATGAAGCCCAAGTGGCTGCTGAACAAATGTCATCCAAGGAAACTCTGGACCAAAAATCAGCAGAGGTGGAAACTGAACGAGTAGAATGAGCGTGGATTCCTTCAGGTTCGGGTCGACCAGAACTTTGATATGCTAGTAGGATACATTGGGAAATCCATCTGGACAATGTAACTTTCGATACTGGTTTTCCCAAAGAGGGTTTCGCAAAGGATACAAAGAGTTGGTCCGATTTCCTGTGACCAGCGGTCCTGTGCAGATAAAATCTTAATTGCCTGTGTACGTCCAGGGAATGTAACTTATATTCACCTTTGTTCTGGTAATTTGGAAAGAATACTGGTAAATTAATGGATTGGTTGATGTTGGGTTCCAACATGACCTTGGGCAAAAAGGAAGGATTGGTCCTGAGGGAAACTCTATCTTTATGAAAAACCAAGTATGGCGGTTTGGCACAAATGGCTTAAAGTTCCGAAATCCTTCTGGCCGAAGTGATGGCAATAAGAAAAGCAGTCTTCCAGGATAAGAATTTTAGGTCCACCAAAGCTGCTGGCTCGAATGGAGGAGCTGTCAGAGATTGGAGAACAAGAGTTAAATCCCATGGAGGAACTGGATCTTTAACAGGAGGTCTCAAGAGGAAGGTGCCTTTAAAAAAGGTCTTACATAATTTGGAAGAGGCCAGGGGGCCGAGACCACTTCCCACATGATAGTGGGAGATTGCAGCTAACTGGACTTTGACCGTAGAGGAGCTAGCACCCTGGTCGAATAAGGTTGATAAGAATTCTAGCACTGCTGGTAATGGAGCTGTAAAGGGATCTAAGTTTCTGTGCTCCACCCAAATTGAAAAACGTTTCCATTTGCTATGATAAACCTTCCTCGTGGAAGGCTTATGAGCGGCTACTAAAATAGCCTTAACAGATGACGAGATACTGGGAGTCCTAGCTATTACTGGAACTGGATCAACCAAGCTGTGAGCTTGAGATTGTCCAGGTTCGGGGTTGTCAACCCTAGCGGGTGAGAGATCAGATCCGGTGTGGGATCTAGAACCCATGGGGGGTTCACTAGGTGAGACCATAGGCAAGGGAACTATGCTTGACGAGGCCAGAATGGGGCTATGAGGATCACTCTGCTCCCCAACCGACATGCTTTCTGCAAGAATTTCAGCATTAGGGGAAGAGGAGGATAAGCATAAAGTAGACCAGATGGCCAAACATGCACCAGAGCATCTCTGGGGGATTCCCCTGGTGGGGGAATTAGAGCGAAGTAGTCGCTGCACTTTGCGTTCGAAGGAGACGCAAAGAGATTGCAGCAAGATTGACCCCATTTGAGGAAGATTTGCTTCGCCACTCTCGGGTTCAGAGACCACTTGTATGGTGAAAGGATGGTTCGATTCAACCTGTCTGCCAAGATGTTCGACCGGCCCGGAATGTGCGTTGCTATGAGAAAGCTGTTGGTGGAGATCGCCTATTCCCAAACTCTCATGGCCTCTCGACAAAGTGGGTAGGACCTGGTTCCCCCTTGTTTGTTGATATACCAGACGACTGACATATTGTCTGTCTGAATTGCAATAGTTCCCAAGGGAAGAAGGGCTTGGAGTGCTTGCAACGCAAGGAGCACCGCTGTCATCTCTAGGACATTGATGTGCAACAAGGTCTCTGATTGGGTCCACGTGCCTTGGACAGTTCTGCCCATACAGTGCACCCCCCACCCAATGCGAGAAGACCTAGAGAAAGGACGCCCTTTCTGGAGGTCCAGAGACTGGAGCCACCAGAGTAGGGCTGTCTTGCAAACCCTGCTGAGGGGAATGGCTGAACTCAGTGGATTTTGCAGGATGGACCACTGAACCTGTAGAGTCCATTGCAGTACCCTCATGTTCAGGCGCGCCAAGGGTAGCAAATTGATAGTTGCTGCCATGGAGCCTAGAGCCCTCAGGAACAATTCCGCTGGAAGAGCCGGGTAGTTCAGAAGGGCTAGCACGTGGAGCTTCAGGGTCCGAAGTCGGTCTGGAGTCAAAAAGACCTGCAAAAGGTTTGTGTTCAATCTGGCTCCAATGAAGTCTAAGACCTGGGTTGGTTGGAGAGAAGATTTTTTGACATTGATTGTGATTCCCAGTCGGGAGGCCAGATGGAGGAAACAATCTCTGGCTGAGCACAGTAGATGTCTGGTGGGGGCGGACAGGAGCCAGTCGTCTAGGTACGGAAAGACCTGTATTCCCTAAAGTCTCAGGTGGGCCGCTACCACTGCTAATACTTTGGTGAACACCCTGGGGGCTGTGGTGAGACCAAAGGGAAGGACCCTGAACTGGTAGTGGCTGGGTCCTAGCCCGAAGTGGAGAAACCTTCTGGATTGCCTGTCCATCAGAATGTGGTAGTACACGTCCCTGAGGTCTATGGAGCACATCCAGTCGTTCTCCTGCAGGAGTGGGAGAATGGATTGAATAGTGACCATCCGGAACTTCTCTTTGGCCACTGACAGGTTTAGAAAGGATAGATCAAGGATTGGTCTTAGGACCCCGTCTTTTTTGGCACCAAAAAGTACCTGGAGTAAAAGCCTGATCCGGATTGGTCTGGGGGAAAGGGCTGGATTGCTCTTTTTACTAGCAGCTGAAGGTTTCTTCTGCTGCTGCCTCCCTTTGATTGGGTGGGACATCGGGGAGGCTCCAGGGTTTGGGAGGAAGGTTGAGAAAGGGAATCTTGTAACCTCTGGATATGATCTGAAGCACCCAGCGATCTGTTGTAATGGACTCCCATATTGCTAGGTGCCTCGAGAAACGCCCCCCGACTGCCTCCAGAGTGGAGCAGTCGGGTAACTCTTCAGGGTTGCTGCGCAGGCCGATCAGAAAAGGGTTCTCTCGACCCGAAATTCTTCGGTCCCCCTCTGCCTCTAGGCTGGCGTCCACCCTGTCCTCCTCTGCCTCTGAAGGACGAGGGGTCCGGAGCGAAACAGGACTGTTGAGAATTCTGGAACCACATCTCCTTCTGTCCCTTTTGGTTCCTAGTGAAGGACCTCTGGGGAGTAGAGAAGCGGACTCCGACGGCAGACAATGTCTTCCTGTCTTTCTCGCTCTGGACCAGTGTGTCGCGTACGGTCTTGCCAAAGAGCGAAGAACTGTCAAATGGGGCATTAGCGAAGGATGCCTTGGGAGAGGAGCTGCATAGAGGTGTTAGAAATGGATTTGAGAGTGGCCATTCGGATAGAGAATACTTTCTTATCCTCTGCCGACATGGACTCTGGGGGCGACCCGGCATATTCTTTGATGAGATCCTGCTGGAGTTGTATCACGTGTGCCATATAATTCAGCGACCTTACCGAAAAGGTGGCTGAAGCGAACATCCGCTTCCCCAAACGGTCCATCGTCCGAGACTCCTTGTCTGGAGGATGGACCGAGGAACTGTCCTGGGCCAGTTACTTTTTAGTGGCGGCCACCACCAACATGGCAGCTACAGGAGCACCCTTGCTCCAGCATGTCCTACCGGAAGGGGGACTAATAATTTTATCAGGCCTCTTGGCAATGGGCTCCACAGTGTCTGGCTCCTTCCATGCCCTGGTAGTAATCAGGTCTACCAGGGGATCGGCGGGAGGGGACACCCAAGAGGTAGATGGGCCTGCATCAAATGCCTCCAGAAACACAGACTCATCAGAGGAAGGTTTTTGGGCAGACCACCCCCCTCTAATTCGAAGCATTTCCATGATGTCTCCGAAGGAGACGTCTTCGGGGGGTGACCTTGGGGAACCTTCCCCTTCCTCTAAATTTGTGTCTATTGTCAAGGACTCAGGTGAGTCCAAGTGCCTCCTCTTGCACTTACATTTGTGAGGAACCTCCTCGGGGGGGCTGTCCGAAGAGGCCTCACCAACCACATCTTGTTCCTCCAAGGGAACTATCTGGGACGTAGGCGCAGGCTGTCCCTGGGGCCGGGTGATGGAAGGTAGGCCCATCTGAGATGGAGTGCAGGGTGGAGCCATAGCAGACGCCTGGGGCCTTGAATCCCTTGATAGAACCCTCTCCACAACATCGAACGTCGAAGGGTAGCTGCTCTCCCTGCGATCCGAGAGCAGTCCCCTCAGATCTGATGTGTGGATTGGAGCCGGCACCGAAGCAGTCGGATCCGAAGGGCCAGTATGCGCCGACCGAGACGGAGCCGAAGACACACTGACACCTCTGGATCCGAAGCTCAGCTCCTCTCAGCTCTGAGAGCTCGGATCCGAAAAGGGACCCGACAAACTCGAGGGTGCTGTCGGCGCCAAAGTACGAGGTACTATCGGGAGCCGACACTCCCCCGGCTCCAATGCTACTCGGCTCCGAAGGCTCCGAACCCCGGAAGTGGGTCGGAGAAGGAGCTATCAGGGTGAAAAAGGGGGTCGAGCTCCCCCCGGAGGGGGGGGGGGAGGCAGGAGCACTCCCATCTGCAGCTGGGCCTGGAGGAACCTATGCATCATCCGGTCCATGTCTGCATCGGATAAGCTTCTAGTTGACCTAGAAGAGGCCACCGAGGCGGGACGGGAGTGCCGCCTCGATGACCTTGAAGGCGACCGGGTCTCCTCCTCCTCCGGCTCCAGAGAAAAACAGGGTGAATGGAGCCGGGAAGGAGAAGGCCCGGAGGCCTTAGGAGAAGCCGCTTGCTTGGCCGAGGAGGAAGACTCGGCCCGCCGCTTGTGGTGCTTCTCTTTTCTGTGCTCTCTCCTAGCTTTCCTCTCCTCCTGGCCTGTGGTGGGAGGGTGAGTCCCGGCCAGGGGAGCAGGGATGGGGGGTGGCACTGCCGCGGCCGCGGCAGGTACCACAGAGGGAGAGGAGGACGAAGTCAGATCCGGGGGCAACAGTCCCGCCAAGACCAACTTCGAACTCCTGTCCCTCAAAGCCTTGGGGTTGAAGGCTGCACAAATAGTGCAGCCTGAGGAGAGGTGGTCAACCCCAAGGCAAATAACACACCGAGTGTGGCCATCCGCTGGGAACAGCTTATGGCCACACTCGGTGCATTTAGAAAAGAAGGCTTTAGGGGCCTCAGACATACTTAGAAAAAAATTTAAACAGTAGGCCCAACACAAACACGCCTTCACACACACACAGGGGGAGGACAAACTAACTAGATACAGTTAAGTTTAACTACAAAAGGTTACTAATAATACGAAAAGACTAAGGGTAACACATACACCAATATTTTTTTAACAGTTAGAAGAAAAAGAAAGATTTTTCTCACAAAATACGTTCTACCCACGCCTGGAAGCTCAGTCAAGCTGCTGACTGAGATGCGGCAAACGAGATCTGGGGGCAGGAAGGATTAGCAGGGGATTATGGATAAGGGGAGGAGCTTGGAGCTCGGATCTTAGCTGTTTGAAGCTGCCGGCTCGGATCCGATATGGATCCGATACCCACAGGTTGATGGACAAATGAAGTTAACTACTTCAGATCATTGGTTCACTCCTAAATTCAACTCCCTTTTAAACTTAGAAATTATGCATGCTAGGGATGCAAAAATATCCCCCAGAGCAAGAGGCAACAATATAACCAACTCAGAAACCTCACAAAACAAGCAATGCAATGACAAAAAAGCTAACATATCAAGACATTTCAGCAATCTTTAGACAAGGCATAAAAACAATTCTTGAAAGTAGTGAATCAACTCACAGGAAAGGGACATTCAAAACAACCCAAAAACAGCAAAACCTTCATTCTCTGTCTCTGACTTACTCTCTGACTTCTCCAACCCACCCACCTACCCACAGCTATATGGAAAATAGTCATTATCAGCCCAGTTCCAAAGCAATCTAACCTCATCAAAACATCCCAATAGAAGCCAGTCTCTATCCTATCCACTTTATGTAAAATGCTTGAAAAAAATGATATTTGTTCAGTGCATCCAATACATCACTACCTACATCCTCTATTCCTATAACCAATATGTCTTCTGGATTCTCGTCACATTATAGCACATTCACAGTTGTGTGGACTTGAACCTTCAAAATACTACTATGTATGCACAGAGGCCAGCTCGCTGGCACCATCTTTGATGATCTTACAAAAGCCTTTGACCTTGTTAATAAACATCTTCCTCCACCAACAACAAACAGGCAGATGTTCAAGTTCCCTACCATGGTTTCAAAACATTCTCACCAATCACAGCTTCTTTGTCAAAATCCATGCCTTTGAGTTCACAAACAGTCACCCTTCCAAAACGAGTACAACAAGGTTCCATACTTGTCCACCACTATTCTCAATCCTTACAAGTAAACTTCACATTGATATACCTCATCTCACACTCCTTGTCTATGCAGATGCACACACTATTTCTCACAAAAAAAACTCAATATGCAGGCAGACCAACAAGCAGAATTCCTAGCCCTAACCCACTGACTCTTCAATAAAACCCTCCTTTTCACTTCCAACAAAACCAAAACTATGATTTTTTTTGTCACCAAACAAACTTGAAAAACACAAAGCTCTGCATATCTATGACTACTGTAACATTTCCATAGAAAACACTACTTCATTTAAATACATTAGCATTTGGCTTGGCTCCAAAGCTGCGGTGGTGCAGTGGTAGCGTTGTCGCCTCACAGCAAGAGGTTCTCCCGTTCGATTCTCGGCTGGAGTGCCTTCTGTGTGAAGTCTGCATGTCCTCCCCACGGTCGAGTGGCATTCGAAAGACATGCGTAAATGGGCGTGCCTTCATTGAAGGTTAGGCATCGGGCTGGCACCTCGGCATCGTAAAAATCTACTGCCAATCATTAGTGGACTGGAGTTCCGCTGTGGCAACCCCTAACCAGGAAAAGCCAAAAGAAGAAAAAGCATTTGGCTTGGCTCCCTCACTAAGCATTTCGTTTCTCCTAACCTGCACAAGGAAAAAAGTTAACTGCCTCCTATTTTGAGGGAATAAAATATTCCCCTTTCTTACTAAAACCCTCAGAATAGCCATAGGCAAAAACACTTTAGTCTCCCAACTTGAATATAGCCAACCACATATTCAAACAATAAGAAAATTTGTTACACCCCCTTTACTTAACCTTTATGTACCCTAATCTTATGCATGTAACAAATTTATACTCCCTTTGTACCCTATACTTACACATGTAACAAAGTTACACTCCCTTTACTTAACCTTTCTGTACCTTAATCTTACACATGTAACAAAGTTACACTCCCTTTACTTAAACTTTCTGTACCCTATACTTACACATGTAACAAAGTTACACTCCCTTTACTTAACCTTTCTGCACCCTAATCTCATGCATGTAACTTTATATCTCACTGTATATTCTTCCACAAGTGTCATTTACACTATTCTTCTACAGACTACCACGCCACCCTCTACCGACTTTCTCTCCTACAAAACTTCCATTTCCCAGGTAACTACCACTACCTCTGTTTTCTTTAATACAGGTCTACACAAGCTCTCTGCCTCAGTCTACCTAATGCTTCATATAACTACTTGTCCTTTAAAGTTCAACCTTCTACTAAATCCCTTGGTACGCTTGCTACCATTCTCTGCTCTTCCAACAGATAAACACATTACATAATACATCCACTGTCTATCTGAGTAATTACTCTATTACCAACTACTTCATAAAAATGTATTTCCTTAAATTCACAGGCTACCAGGCTACTATATGTTATACAGTCTGTTCTAGATGTAGTGATATAATTGTGTTTTCATGTAAACTCAATGTATTTTACAAAATGTCATTTTTTGTCTTTAAATTTACTTGCTTTATGTGTAGCCTTTTTCCCCTGGTCTCCACTTAAACCCCAGTTGGAACTTCTCTATAAACAAAGAAAAATAAAAAAGTAAATAATATATAAACAAAAGTTAACAGTGGCCATAGCCCAAAAAGAAGTATCAAATGAAAGAGTCATGCACACCCTGTAAGCAACAAGTAGTGACCTGGTAAAATGAAGAAAGTAAGTTATTTAAAGCAGATTTTTCCTCACTAGAAGATCCTGCAGGTAACACTTTCCTCATACGTTAACTGTTCGTAAGAACAAAGTTTAACATATGAGACTGACCATTCAAAATTCAGAAAATCAAAGCTGCAGAAGTATACACTTTTTTCTCATACTTATTAATAGTTTTCCATCCTTATCAGAAAGAGTAGAATTGGAATTAACTAAGTCCTTAGCAGGAGTGGGACCAACTAAAGCTACTGCTGTTAGGTCAGGTTTGGGAAAAGTGTATAAAAATGCAAAAGACTGAGGAACTTTACATATCTTATCTGCCTTTTTAGGGGCAGCTGGCTGATTAGCAGGAAAATTGCAAGCAGAAATACACATACGCACACACACACATACAAATCCCTTTAAGCAATTGGTACAAGAAGAATAGGTGTAGGTTTTCAATAATCCTTCTGTAACAACCAAAGATGGATCATGGTCAATTGGGGCCTTAGGCAGGGTAATGGATCACCCCCCCCCCACATACACACAGCAAACCTTCCACCCGCACACACAACAGCACCCCTGCAGAGTCCCCCACACACACACACACACTGCAGCTATTTTCAGTGTATTATTACTTGGCTATTTCTCCCTAGTTACTATAAACACTATTCAAAGCCGTCAGTGTGCATACGATTTTCTTCTTTACTTCTACAATGATTGGAATACTTGGATTTAATTATTTCAGATTTTATAGCACAAACAATGATAGACATTTACTAAACAAAACAATGCAGTCTCATAATGAAAACAGATTTGGTAGTAACAGTAAACTTCTCTGCCCTAAAAACTCACATTCATTGAAACAGCATTGAAATCCACATTCAAAATAAAATGCATCTGGCCAGTGGCAGAGTAATTTTACCTTTGGGCTGTTTTCAAATTGTAGGCTCCTTGCATACAATTTAAGACTATGCATACATGCATGTGTTCTTTGATTCACCTTCCTGATTGTATTAAATTACATTCCTTGTATAATACATTATACTTGTTAGAGTGTTTTAAATTTCTAGTTTTGAACATTTTTTCCGGTAAGCAATGAAACAAAATGTATGAACCAATAATGGCAAAACTGCTCATTTCAGAACATTTCCATCATAAATTTCTACTCAGACTTCTGTCATTACAATCTACCAATATCAGTCAATAATGATCTGCAGAAGTAAAAGTCATTGGAATAATTCCACATTTAAAAGATCTGTAACTAATGACAAGGTTGGTGCATGCAAAAAACTTAATATTTCAGTGCTTCATCTAAAAATTCAGTGCCTGCTGCCTTTGAAGAATAAACTGTCTGTTGCATTAAAAAATGGTAAGCTGGTAATACTGAAGTAGGGAATGGATGGCAAACCATAGTTACTAGGCATCTCTTGCAAAGGAGGACAGATAGAGGACCCTGGCAGAATCAACCCCCTCCCTTAAAGTATAACACAGTGTCAGCAATTTATCTACATGGTGAAGGAGTAGAACCCACAGCCTTCTGCATCAAAAGCAAGTATACCACCTGTTGTACTAACACTGCTTTAAAATTCAGTAACACAGTGGTAACCATTTGCTAATCAAAACAGTTGCACATTAAAATCAGCACAAGTAGCTGTAAACTTCTCTTCTCTTAAAGTTCACAATTCCTTGAAAATGCACTAATGTAGTTGGTAAAATCATGCCATCATGTAAAACTGTCCAGATTTCAACCTCATATTTTTGGTCTGCTCCGCTTAAAATCTGTGAATTTTTTTCTGGCAAACTACAGAGGACTGAAGTCACTAAATAATGACATACATTTGAGTTTCAGACTTCATATCCTTCACAAAATGCAGGCTATAACATTCTAAGTTTATAAGAGCAATATTTAAAATACGTCCCTGTTTTTGGGTGTTTGCCCTCTCCTAGTATTTAAGGCTTTGTTCAGATTTCTTGTGTTAGGAAGTATGGTGGTGTAGAGGATGCAGGTTCTTGTCTCCTGTGGCCAAGGTACATGGTTTGAGCTTGCTTAAATTAAGTAAACTGCCATCCTTAACTAGGCCACTCAGAGAGACAGAGACACACACACACACACACATATGAATGTTCAGTTCTATTGCAAGTAACCTGTTCTAATGAGCCAGCACCTTATCTGTTGTCCCACTCCCTGGGAATGTTAGGTTTAAATCCTGTGCAAGGAATTACAAAAGAAGGAACAAACAGTAGCTGTGCATGCATTGTGTAAGTCAATACATACACTCATGGATGTAAGGACATTCTTCAAGAGGAACACCTCTAAAGAATATGTGTAGTTTTTTTTTACTATCTAATTAAAAAGTAAATGTTTTGGCAGGCCCCCCCCAGCCATCAGGCCCCCTCTCAGGCAACGGGAGGCCCCTCTCAGCTAATAGGCCTTAGGGAACTGCCTAGGTCGCCTACTGCTGGATCTGGCTCTGGTAACAACTCATAGTATTTCTCTCAGTGAAAACACAGCCTCAGAGAAACAGAAACTCTCATACAGAGAATCAGAATATGGTCTCCTCTCTGAGTCTGAACCAGAAATTTGAGGGAAAAATGTCTCTCCCTACATGTTTCTGTTCAGATTAGAATTTTGAATCTCTTTAGGAAAAGATAAATCCCTCTTTCTTTCAGCTGAAATTACTTTACAAGAAGGATCAATAATCTGGATCAATAGTCTGAATTATATCCTGAGGCAGACAGAAAATTACTCCTAGCCAAAGAAAATTGATTAAGAGTAGATACATGCTTGGTTTTCTGTTTCTTTTTGACAGGAAAAATTAGGTCAACTGTGTTACTAATAGCAGCAGTAGCAGCTTTCTCAGGGATGAGCACAACATTCTGACAGCAGGGAAACTTTCTCTGTTCCCTCTCACAGGACTGACAAGAGTAGCTATCCCTTGATCACAGAGGGGACCCCAACAGCTTCAGAAGGTGTGGCTAATCAACCTGTCCAAAGTGACTTTATGTGCTACAACAGAGGGATCCAGGGTTAAAGATGAGTTTTCTGAGGTACAACAAATACCCAGAGCATAGTATCCCACCTACGGCTGAGACAAATTGCTACCTTTTAGTGGTTGCAAAGGTTGTTTGCTTAACTTTTTTTTTTTCTGGCTGGAAGAAGGACTGACTCTAGGACCAGTAGCCTGCTACATGGTCAAGCTAAAATTTATTATATATTTTACTTATTTATTGACATTTGTTGACTGGGAATTTCCACTGGGTCAGAAACCCATTTTCAGTGGAGGCCCGGGGAGAAAAGCTCCACAGTTAAAGTATTGTACAGTAATTATACAAGAATAAGTACAACAGTATAATGTTACAGAGATGCATTTAGATTATCAGTGCATACATTCAATTTAGAAGAATATGTACAAAACAAACTATGTTTTAGAGATGGATGTAGATTCTCAGTGATATACACTCAGTCAAAATAATAGCAGTGAAACTGGTAAAGTACAGCAGATTTTCAATCCACATGAGTAGTCAAGAAAACATAGTAAAAGATTGATATATTTCATAGGATTGGAGAAATAAAAGAATCTGTAGAGAAATAGTATCAGAGTGGATTAAGGCAGAAGTTCTAGTATAATATGTTTGTGAAGTTAAGGGGGCTTACACTGTATTTCACCCGTACAGCTGGGATTATGTAATAAGTGGGCTTTGAGGGAGGTTTTAAAGGCCTTAAGTGAGTCAAGTTGAGTAATTGAAGGCTGGAGGTTATTCCACAGTCTGGCAATGCTATATGTATATAGGCAATGTCCTGCTCTCTTATTGGGTCTAGCTACATTTAGAAGGGTTTTATCTGAGGAGTAGAGGATGAGAGTAGGTGTGTGTGTGTGCATGAGGGTGCAGTGCAGGACAGCTGTCAGTTTGGAAAACTAGTTTATGAGCGAATGTTAATTGAGTGTAGTAGAGATAGTGTTGAAATTCTAGCCATGATAGGTTTGAGATAGCATTGCAGTGGTGTGTGGGGTTGGGCATGTTGGTGGCAAATTTTGCTATTTTGTAGTAGTACAATTGCAGCTTATTACTGAGGGATGTATGGAGGTTGGTGAAAATGGGGCTACCATACAAGAGGGATGGGATAAGTAAAGTGTTAGTTTTAACTTAGTTTGTTTATCTAGGTAAAGTTTATGATGGTACAGTTTTCCCAGTTTGAAGTAGGGTTTTTTCATAGTGTTGAGTATGTGTTTTACAAAGGAGAGTCTCTCTTCAATAGTAATTCCTAAATGTTTTTGCATATTGCACCTGTTCAAATTCTGTTTTGTTGTGGGAAAAGATTTTGAAATCTCCAGGTGGAGGTTTAGATGAGAATAGCAGCAGTTTGGTTTTATTTGGGTTCAGCATTAATTGGGCATCATTTAGCCAGGTTTCTATGGAGGAGAAAGCATCTTGGGTGATCTTCTGGAGGTTTGTGAAGTTGTTTGAGGAGGAGTGGATAGCTGAATCATCTGCATATTGAATCAATATGCTTTATTGGGAAGCTTTACTTAGGTCATTAATGAATATATTGAACAGTATTGGTCCTAAAATGGACCATTAGGGGACTCCTGTATTGTTTGGTAGGTAGTCTGATTGTTGGTTTTGCCATCTAACTGATTGCTGTCTATCATCTAAGTACGAGGAAAACCAGGTTATTACACTGGGAGAGCATCCTAGTTTTTCTAAGTGTTGCAATGGCTTAGGGTGTGATACTTTGTCCAAAGCTTTTGACAGGTCTAACAGGAGTACTGAAGTTGGTAGGCTGGCATCAAGAGCTTTATTCACAGCATCAATGAAGGAGATTTATGTTGTGGTTGTACTGTGACCTGGGCGGAAACCATGTTGGGTGGGAGTTAGGAAGTTACTGTTGATGAGGTGATATAGTAGTTGGGTTTGTATGCATTTTCCAGGCTTCTTGATAGTAGGGAGTAAATGGAGATTGGCCTGTAGTTTGAATGTTCATGGACATTTCCACTTTTGTGTAGTGTGGTGATAATGGATTTTTTCCGTAGTTGGGGCACATAAAATTCAGTGATAGAACGATTGATAAGAATACTAACAGGGTAATCTATAGCTGTGACTGCAAGTTGTAGGTATTCAGGTGGTAAGTTATCAGTGGAGAGTGAACAGGGCTTTAGTTTGATTAGCAATTTCCGAATTAGGGATGTAGGTACGGGTTGTAATGAGAAGGGTGAGTTGGGTGGAATAATATTAGAGACAGCTATGGTGTGTACAGAGGTAGAGTTGGGGGTCAATTAGTGATGTATTCATGGAATTAGGGTTGGTTTTTGAGGCTGAGTCCCTGACTAGTTTTTGGATGTTGTCAATGAAGTAGGAGTTAAATATTTATGCTATCTGGTGAGGGTCTTTATCAGGGGAGGGTGATGGGTTTTGAATGTTATCTGTGTTAAGAAGGGAGGATACAGATTTCCAGAATTTGTTGGATTATTATTTTGGGAGGTTAGTTGTGAGGAGAAATAGGTTTTCTTATCAGTTGTAATAATAACATTTTTTGCAACATTTCTAAGATTTTATAGTTTTGTTCATTTTGTATAGTTCTACAGTTTTTCCAGATTTTCCAGGCTTTGTCCCTAGACCGGTGAGTTTGTTTAGTATGCTTAGTTAACCAGGGGACATGATTAGATTTAGTTCATTTTGCACAAAGAGGAGCTAGGCTGTTTAGTGATTTTAATGGGGACGAGTTTTGAGCTTGTAGGGTAGTGATAAATATGTTTTGGTTAAAGTGGGAAAGGTTCCTGATAGATTTGTACGTGTGTGCTTTGGAGATGTGTAGTAGGGTTCTGTGTGTGTATGCAGGTAGGTGGTCATTAGAGTGTTTGGGAGGATGCCAGTACTGGTGTAGTAATGAGGGTGGGATACAAGAATCCATGCTAGTGTAGCTTCAGCATGAGTGCTTAGGACACGTGTGGGCTCTATGACAAGTTGTGTGAAACTATGTAGATTATTGCTAGTGTCAGGAACTTTGGATGTTAGGTTTTGCCAGATGATGTTAGTATCAACTAGAATAATAGTTTGTTGGGAGATATTTTGGTTAATCCAACATAGAAAATCGTGTAAGTGGGGGATGTTTTGACCGCGGGAATATAGATGGTGACAATACAGAGTTGTTTGTGGGGACTGGTTTTGGATGTTTAGTTATTTTTAAGGAGTCCTTATAGATTAGGGCTACACCTCCCCCTTTTTTGTGGAGTCTGTCATTACGAAGAATGTTGTAACATGGTGGAAGAATTTTAGAGTCAGATATATGTGTTTTAAGCCAGGTTTTGGTTATTGCTACAATGTCTGGTACATGGTGAGATAGCCAGGAGTGGAATTCCGTAGTTGTATTACAAATGCTTCATGCATTAATAGTTACAAAGTATAAATTATGGGCTTTAGGGAAAGTAATGTATTTTGGCAGGTTTTTGGTCCTGGGTTGGGGGTGAACATCTCCACATTGGGGTAATACTAGGAGGAGGAGGAGGTGTAGGATGTGTGCTGGATGTGTTTTTAGTAAAGGTAGCTGTGGGCAATGTTGGCTTACTTTCAGTTTTATATGAATGAGGGTGTGGTGTGGTTTGGCTACACATAGGGTGCTGTTTACTAATAGGGATGGTGAGATGGAGTAAATGGTTAAATTGTGTTGTAAGTCAGTAGCTAATGTTGTGGATGTTGGAGGGGATATTGTCAATGTACAGTGTGCAGAGGTGGAGAGGGATAATAGTAGTAGTAAAATAGAAAGGGTTTGTAGGAGCAATATAAATTTTAGTATGTGGTACACAGTGGGATTGTAGAGGTTGGGAAATGGTTGTGATTGCTTAGGGGTGTGAAGTGGGTGGTGTGTTAATGGAGAGCAAGTGGTAGGAAAGGGGTGGTGATGATGAAGAATGTTTGTAATGGGATTGGTCAGGTGGAGGAAAAGGAGGAGCTACAGGAAGTACAAATGTAATGAAAGTGGGGGTGAGTGGGAATGGTGGTAGTGTAGGAGAGCAGAGTGAGCCTGGAGCATAGCAGAGGGTGAATGGAGAGGGTTGGACCAGGATCCCGAAAGTTGCTGGGATTAACAAAAATAATCAGGTAAGTAAAAGTTTTCTGAGGATGCAAGACTAGAGGAAAAATAGGTATAAGTATGGTTTGCGTACTTTATGGTGTTCACTTTATTTATTTATTTATTTTTTTACATGGGTTGCAGCATCAGGGGAAGACACTATATCGAGGGAGGGGGGAAGGGAGATATATTGATAGACTGTCTAGCTCGGTGTGCACTCCACTTACACACTAGTGAAATTAATGTAGAATGGTAGCCTTATATTGCACCCTTAACATAGGTTGAGGTTACATGTAAGAAGAATACAATGATTAACATACATTAAGGCCCAAGGCAGAATGGATGTCTGGACAGTGTTCTTGATTTTATTCTTTTGGTTTTAGGCCAGAAGGTTGTGTCTTGAGGGGGAGGTCACCCGTAACTTCAGGAAAGCATGTGGCAATGTTAAATTAAGGTCCCAAGGCAGAATGGACGTCCAGCAAAACAGGAAGATCAGGAGGCATCTGAAGAAGAAATATGGACATGGGAAAGATAAAAAGTGTTAAGGTGGTGTAATATTTATGCAAAGGAGAAAGCAAAACTAACCAATATAAAAAGAGCAGCACCAAAGATATTTAAAGAGAAATACAGGCAAAGTAATCAAGACATGGAAAACTTTACAATTCAAAAAATAAGAGGACAAAGAGGGAAAAGTAGAAAAGAAGATCGTTAATGGAGAAATTAAAGAAACAGAAACTGAGGTTATGGAGTACCTGCGAAGTGAAGGATTCAGTGTAGAAAATCTACCTCAGAAAATACCACAGCAGGATACAGCAATGGACATACAAATTAATGAGAAACCAGGAGAAAGGGAAGCAACAGTTCAGTTGCCATATGAAGATATTTTGAAGCCTTTCACAGGAAACCAGTATAAACGTTCACTTGAAGTTGGATAGCAAGGGGAGGAACAGGAAACTGTGGCAACACTGACACAGTCAATGTTGAGGAGTGATAGGCCAGTGAGTTCCCATATTACAAAGCAACAGATGATGCAGGATGAAATTGAAGATGCCACAGGAAGATGCTATAGAACTTTCTAGAGAAAGCTTGTAGGAAATGCAGAACAAAAAATGTGCCCACAGTCTACAAGAAAATGAACTAAGAGAAGAGTTGCTTGATTTAATAGAGACAGATAGACATATTAAGACCAAATGAAAGAAATAGACTGCAACAGGTCAATAAAACCCAGAAAGTTAGAAGTTTGATAAAACAAATGAACACAGTAATTAGGACTGTCCATAGAGATCCATGTGATATAACAGAAGAAAACAGGATATATTACTGTGCAGCTAAATTAATAACACACAAAAGTTTACCACAAGACATGGTAGTAAGGGAAAGGAAGTGGAGAAATCGAATACCATCATGGAAGTACTGAAGATAGAAAATGATAAAGCAATTAAGACAAGAAGTGTCACTGTTAGAAAACTATAGAAGAGGCAACAGATCAACAAAAATACTTAGAAAGCTAGACGTGATAAAAGCAATATGCAGTATTATAATGGATAAGGATTTATCATGCACTATTGCAAATAATAAACTAGAAATAACAGCATAGGCAGAAAAACTTATAAGGTACACAGATAAATATAAAGGAAAAGTACAAAATAAGCAATTTATTGATGAATCAAAAAAGATTTATAGAGAATTAGGAAACAAGGTAAAAGGAATTGAAAGACCAACAAAAAACAAGAAATAGATATGTTTTGGAGAAGTATTTATTAAGATCTTGTGGAACATAACAAAGATGCTAAATGGATAGAAAAAATAAAAGAAAGAACAAGAAGTTTAAAGGTACAGGATATGAAATGGGATGAAGTAACAGCCAGAGAGCTTGAAACAAAGTTAAGAAAAGCCTCTAACTGGAAAACCCTAGGCCCAGATGCAGTACTTAACTTCTGGTTCAAAGTATTTACATCTTTGCATGAAGACTTAGCCAT
Source organism: Protopterus annectens (assembly GCF_019279795.1). Lineage (NCBI taxonomy): Eukaryota > Metazoa > Chordata > Ceratodontiformes > Protopteridae > Protopterus > Protopterus annectens. The sequence continues at coordinate 1,614,842,602 of NC_056743.1, read as the reverse complement.
GAGTAAGAACTATTTACATGCACACTCTGAACAGACACCAGCCTGGTTAACAGGAAAAACAATGCTCCTACTTAAGAGTGAACCTGCAAGCTACCCTAAGAATTATAGACTAGTAACTTGCCTTTCAACGACGTATAAACTGTACACTGGAAATTATGCTGCCAGTTTATAGTCATTTAGAAGGAAGCTCAATTATGGCAATAAAAGAAAGTCATATGGAACAAAAGATAATTTGTTGTTAAATAAAGTCATAGTGGAGAACTGTAAAAAGGAGGAGAATCTAAATATAGCATGGATTGACTACAAAAAATCATTTGACATTATCCCACATTTATGGATAAAAGAGTGCTTAAACATGTATAAGATACACTGTACACTGATCAATTACATTATAGCACCTATGGAACAGTGGCAGACCACTTTGCAATTAAGCCATAATAAAGGACAAATAAAATTCAAAGGTGGATATTCCATGGTGACTCTCTGTCACCATTGCTATTCTGCCTTGCCATTAACCCATTAAGCTGTTTACTTAACAGCTTAGGCCATGGCTACAATTTGGCTCCTAGAAAACAACAAAGTGTAAAGACTTCTCTGAAGATTTTCTCGTTGTCGATGATTTAAAACTACGTATCTCATCAGATGAGGAACTGAAAGCACAACTGCAAGTAGTCAAAATTTTTTCAGATGATATAAGAATTTCATTTGGTATTGATAAATGTGCAAAAGCAACCTTTAAAGAAGGAAAGCAGCAACACCAAGAAAAAAATCAGTTTGGGACAAGAATGTGATATAAAAGAACTTGAGCGAGTGGGAGTATATAAATATATGGGAATTGATGAAGAATCAACAATAAAACATGAACAAGTGAATAAAGAACTATTTTAGAAGACTTAATCTTAAAAACAGCATTGACATCTAGGAACAAAATTCAAGCTATAAACCAATTTGCTCTTCCTGTACTAACTTACAGTTTTGGATTGACTGACTGGCCCCAAGACGTGTTGGATAATTAGACAGGAAAACAAGAAGAATGCTTCTTGCTTATCAAATGATCTGTTAAATCAGTACATACCAACATTATATATTCCCCATTCTGAAAGAGGTATGGGCCTCCATGAAACTGATTAAATGTATAGATCTGAAATTGTAGGACTGCACACACATCTGCTGACCACACAAGACCCAAACAGAATGAAAGTTTTGAAACATCAGGATAATAAATCTAAGATGACTTCTCTTCTTAATCTAGCAGAAACATACTGTCATCAAGCCGGAATGGAAATCAAACCAGAAGTAGATAAAAATCAGGCAGCAACTGAATGTAAGATAAAACAAAAGAAAGTATATAAGGTGAAGGATCAGATGAGAAGGCAAGAAATGTGGAAAATGCATAAATGTAGTATAGAAAACTACTGGAAGACCCTCATGTTGATCAGGAATGGTTAAGGAGAGGTGAATTAAAACCAAAAGAAAAACATGCTTTCCTGGACAACTCCTAATATTAACAATGAAACTGTAATTATGGGAGATTTCAATATTAACTGGCAAACTCTTATGATCGACTCCCCAGAAAACAGCTTCAACCTCCATGGCTTACTACAAAACAACAATAACTCAGGCAGTACCCTAGACTGGATCTTGGTATCAGAGCCCCACAGCTACACTAACTCATTTACACTCCCTAACATCCTAAGTGACCATCTGCCAGCCAAGACTCACAGAATCCAACAAGACTCCAAATTTCATGCCTATAAAACTATAAGAAATCTTACCAAATTTAACCAACAGACTTTTAATAATATCCTAAAATCGATCAACTGGTCTTCCCTAAAAACTTTACCTCTAAACAATGCCATCCACCACTTTAACAAAGTCTAAATACTCTAAATAGCATAGCCCCTATATGAACCAAAAGAATAAAAAATAATTGTGCACCCTGGCTCAACATAACCACAAAAAAAAAAAAAATGATACAAACTAGAGATCACGCTTGGAGAAACTGTCTGAGAAACAAAAGTGACACTAATCTATTAATATACAAACAACTATGCGACAAATAAAAATAAACTAGTTATCTCTGACGAAAAAAATACTTCTCTAAACAACTTAACAACCAAAACAAAAACCCAAAAAGGTTTTTGGACTCTATCTCTAAATTCCTAAGCCCCGGATCCACTCAAAACCCTTCATCAATCCCTGATAAATGTCTATGTGAAATAGCCAACATCTTCAACTCACACTTTATAGACAGCATACTTAAACTTATAAACAACCCTACCGCTCTACAAAATCCCTCCCAAATGACTCAACAAACAATCTTAGCAAGTAAAACAACCCTACCACACACATTATTCACTCAGCTACCACTTCCACACCTACTTTTATTCTACAACCTATCCCTACTTCTCTAATACATAAACTTCTTAAATTAAGACCTTGCTCCGTCTCCTCATGCAACCTCCCATCACAGTACCTAAAACTCGCCGCAGACTCTATTGCCTACCCAGTTAGTATAATAATTAGCAGGTCCATCTCTGAATCTGAAGTCCAACAAATAAGGAAATAATCCATCGTAACCCCCTTACAATAAAGGTGGAAATCCCAATGAACGTACAGATTATCAACCTATCTCTGTCCTTTCCCTTCTATCTAAAATACTCACAAAATGCATTCACATACAACTACTAAAATACCAATCCGACAATAATCACATTTCTCCCTCACGACTTCCATCCGGGACACAATACATCTACCCACTTATATCTTTCACAGATACTGCAAACAGAGCCTTGGATGCTGACCAGCTGACCTTTGTCATCCTACTGGAATTATCCAAAGCATTTGATACAATATCTCATCAAAAACTAGTCAATAAGTATCCTTTTTGGACTGCCCACCACCAACTGTAAAATGGTTTACCTGTTAATTAACTAATAGGAAACAATGCGTTTGATGGCAAAAATAACCTATTACAATATCTGACTGAACCGGAGTACCCCAAGGTTCCATTCTTGGACCCCTACTTTTCAATATTTTTATTAACAATCTCCATACTGCCTGTCTTGAAAGCAAACTTATCGAATACTCCAATGATTCCACCATAATCTCCTCCTCCAAAAACCTCCAACATCTCTTAAACATGACTCAAAATGCTTTCTCCTCTGTTGAAACCTGGCTAAATGATGCACAATTACTGCTAAACCCCAACAAGACCAAACTGATATTGTTCATGCCAAAACTCTCCTGCAGGACTTTAAAATATTTTCACTAAATAATACAGAAATTGAAACTGTTACAAAACTACTGGGCATCACCACTGACAATAAACTTACCTTTGAATACCATAAACTGAGCACCATTAAAAATACACACTTTAAACTTGGTAAACTCTATAGGCACAAATACTTCATGGATATCCCCACCAAAAAAACACTTGCCAATAGACATTTACTCCCCTCCTATTATACGGCACCCCCATCCTAACAAACCTGCACATATCTCTCAAAAATAAACTATTATCATGTTACTATCAAACTGCCAAATTTGCAACTGGTCTATCTTATCGCACACATCACTGTCATGCCCTTAAGGCATTAAATTGGGCAGATTTCTCCCAATATCTTAGCTGTGTACAACTAACCCAAGCACATACATTACCATACAAACCCAACAGTTGCCCTGCTTTAAAGGCTATCATACAACCTTACAATTCATCTAGAAGTCTCCGGTCCACTAATAAACAACTCTTAAAAGTATACAAACCCAATAAAAGTTCCAGCAAAAGCCTGTACTCTTTTTTTCATTTCAAAACTCTGGAATATCCTCCCTTCACACATAAACATCTTAGACTCCTTTAGGACCTTCAAACTCACTTTAAAAAAAACATCTTCTCAGCATTCATATCTGTCCCTGTTCTCCTCCTAAAACTAACAGAGACCTGTCTCACCAATAGTGCATGTAATCTCCAACGGTCTTTGTACAATTGTAAAGCAAATGGTGTATGTTACCTCTGTTAGAGCTCTCCCCGATACTGTGCACACTTCGCAAGGATCCTCATCTTCCTCTATTCTCTGCCTGTACCACCAACAGTAGGTGGCAGCAGAACCCATTGAATCCCCCTACCAGTCAGCCATCCCTACCAGTACAGACCCCCACTGCTCAGCTGCTTCTTTCTGATCCAAAATGGATCAGACAGCTTCTTTCAGTAATCTCACAGCCCGACGCACAAGCCATTAGCCAGTTTCATCCAAACTGCTGCTTCAGATGCTGTAAGAGACTGATAGTCTCTTGTTTTTCCTAAAGAACAAAGCTAAAACAGAGAGCAGCCAAATAAATAATATAAAAATAAGCAGCCAAATAAAAGGTTATCGCAGATAGTTTTTCACTCACCTCTGCTACGGCTCCAACCACCCTCCTTCCCCATCACTAATTGAACACTTCACCTCACCCACCACACTCATTCATCTTTTATACTCCCTACCCAACCCAAACAATGGCCCTCCCTCATCACATCTACTACACATTACTACCCTACTAACCTCTCTTGCATACCTTACTTATCTCACACAACTCCCTAAACCCAACTATACCTCACCGTCACATTCCACAACAGTCCAACATACCGCCACACCACCTTTCATCAACATAACACATAACACCCGAGCCCTACTCTTACAATCCAAACCTACTATTTATCTATAAAATCCTACATATCCCACCATCACATAACACACACCCTCAACCAAACCCCACAAATTTTAAGCAATTCCAAAGCTCAAACACTCCATTCACATGAAAAAGAAATTATGTACTCACCATAGCGTTCCATCTGAGTAGTTATACTTCATTTGTCTTCAACCTGTAGGTACCGGATCTGTATCGGATCCAAGCCTGCAACTTCACAAGCATCTGCTCCGAGCTCCTCCCCTACCCATAATCCACCACCACCTGCCAACCTTCAGATTGAGTTTGCTGCACCCTACACTAAACAACCCGATCCAAACCACCTTACCACACACAATGCACCACCTATGAAAGACGTTCATATGGTAAGGCCAGGGGAAGGAGGGAGGGATTGTTGAAGACAAATGAAGTATAACTACTCAGATGGAATGTTATGGTGAGTACATAACTTCTTTATCTGAAGTAGTTTACTTCATTTGATCTTCGACCTGTGGGACAGAGTCCCCAGCTACTTAACACATGGGTGGCCCTCATGGAAGGATATTACGGAGCACAACAGAACCAAAGGATGCTCTCTTTCGAGAAGTCAAATCCAACTTAGAGTGAGAAATAAAAGTATGAGATAAGGGACAAGTAGCCACAGAACAAATGTCATCTAAGGATACTCTAGACCAAAAGGCTGCAGAAGTAGCAATGGACCTTGTCGAGTGAGCTCTAATTTGACCCGGAGGAAACAAACCTTTATCCTTGTAGATCTGAAGGATGCATAGAGAAATCCATATGGAAATGGTCACCTTGGAAATAGGTTTACCCAAAACTGGTTTAGAAAAGGACACAAACAACTGGTCAGATTTATGAAAACATTTGGTACTGTGCAAATAGAAACGTAGCTGTCTATGAATATCCAACAAATGCAACTTGTATTCAGCTTTGTTTGTGAAATTTGGAAAGAAAACAGGTAAATTGATATTCTGATTGATATTGACCTCAGATGCCACTTTTGGAAGAAAGGAAGTACTGATACAAAGAGAAACCCTGTCCTTATGGAAAACCATGTATGGAACCTTGACAGACAATGCCTGAAGTTCTGAGACCCTCTTAGCCGAGGTGATAGCCACTAGGAAGGCTGTCTTCCAAGACAGAAACTTAAGATCTATGGTTGCTGCAGGTTCAAAGGGAGGGGAAACCAGCACTTGTAGTACCATAGTAAGGTCCCATGGGGGGAATAGGATCTTTGATCAGAGGACGTAAGAGAAAGGTACCTTTGATAAAGGCTTTGCACAATCTGGAAGAGGCCAAAGAAGCTGAGTTCTCCCCAACATGAAAATGAGAAATGGTGACTAGCTGAACATTCACTGCAGACGAGCTAGCCCCCTGTTGAAAAATGTTTTCCAAAAAAATCAAGGATAGCTGGAATGGGAGCCATGAAAGGATCTAAATTCCTGTGAGAGGCCCAAAAGGAAAAACACTTCCATTTTCTGCGATAAATCTTCTTGAGCTGCCACCAGAATAGTCCTGACTGAAGAAGACAACCCAGGAGTCCTAGCAATTAAGGGAACCAGAGCAGCCAAGCAGTGCACTTCAGACTGTCCAGATTCAGATGAGGGACCCTTGAAGGGTGAGAGATGAGATCCAGAATGGGATCCAAGATCCAAGGAGGAGCTAGAAGATGAGACCAGAGGAAGGGAAACTATACCTGGTGAAGCCAAAACTGAGCAATGAGGATCACTTTGCTCCCCAGTCAACGAGCCTTCTGGAGGAACTTTGGAATAAGGGGTACAGGGGGTAAGCATAAAGAAGACTGGGAGGCCAAGCATGGACTGGAACATTTCTCTGGGATTCCACCGGCAGGGGGTCCAGAGCAAAGACCTCACTGCACTTCACATTGGAAGGAGATGTGAAGAGATTGCAGCAAGGTCGACCTCACTCTAGAAAGATCTGCTCCGCTACTGAAGGATTCAGAGACCACTCATAAGGCGTCAGAATAGCCCGGCTTAGTTTGTCTGCCAGAATGTTGGACCGTCCCGGAATGTGCGTTGCTACCAGAAAATGACCAGTGGAGATCGCCCATTCCCAAACTCTCATGGCCTCATGACAAAGGGGGTAAGATCTGGTCCCTACCTGTTTGTTGATATACCAGACCTCTGACATGTCTGAATGAATTGCAATGGTTCCCACAGGAAGAAAGTTATGAAGGGCCTGCAATGCTAAAAGGACCATCCTCATCTCCAGGACATTTATATGCGTCCGTAAGCTTCAAATTCTCTCTGAGGTCAGGAAGACTTTTGTCTGTAACAAGTCTATCTATGCTCCTATGCATTCTATAACCTGGACAGGGTTCAGAAGAGATTTGGCTGTGTTGACTGTAGTACCTAGATGGTGTGCAAGGTGTAGGAAATAGTCTCTGTTCTGGCAAAGTAGACGCTTGGTGGGAGCAGTAAGGTGCCAACCATCTAGGTAAGGGTAGACCTGAATTCCCTGAAGCCTCAGGTGAGCCGCTACTACTGTCATCACTTTGGTGAACACCCTGGGGGCTGTGGTAAGACCAAAGGCTAGGGCTCGAAACCGATAATGACTGGCCCCTAGCCAGAAGTGGAGAAACCTCCTGGAGCTTCTGTGAATCTTTATGTGATAGTAAGCATCCTGAAGGTCAAATAAATACATCCAGTCCCTCTCTTGCAGGTATGGCAGGATGGACTGTAAGGTGACCATCCAGAACTTCTCCTTGGCAACTGACAGGCTCAGAGTAGACAGGTCCAGAATGGGTCTTAAGTTCCCCTTCTTTTTTGGCACCAAAAAGAACCTGGAGTAGATGCCCGATCCTGACTGATCTAGGGGGGTGGGTTCTATGGCTCATTTTTTTAGCAGCTTGGAAACCTCTAGTGATGCTGCCTCCCTTTTCATGGGTGGTACATCTGGGAGGTGTTTGGAAGGGGTAGGGAGAACCACAAATGGGACTGAATAGCCTCTGGAAATTATCTAAAGCACCCAATGGTCTGATGACATGGACTCCCATGCCGTTAGGTGCAACGACAGGTGACCCCCAACTGCCTCCAGAGCAGTCGGGCAACCCCTCAGGGCTGCTGTGTGGGCCTGTCCGAGAACAGTTCTCGAGACCCAACATTCCTTAGATCCCCTCTGCCTCTGGACCAGCATCTGTCCTGCCCCCCTCTGCCTCTAGGGGAAAAAGGACCCTGAGTGTCTTGGGAATACTGAGATTTCTGGAACCACATCTTCTTTTGCCCTCGCTGATTCTGGGAAAAGGATTTTTGAGGATTCGAGAAGTGGATTCAGATGGCAGACAGTGTCTTCCCGTCTTTCTCACTCTGGGCCAAGGTGCCACAGACACTCTTTCCAAAGAGGGAAGAACCATTATAATGGGCATTCGCAAAAGATGCCTTGAAGGGTTATGTGAACTGACATAACTTGATCCAGGCGTGATGTCTCATGGAAACATCAGACCCAGCCACCCTAGCTGCTCCTTCTGTAGCATGTGAGAAGAGTCACCTGGACGTATTAGAAACCACTGTCAAGATAGCCATCCTCGCGGAGAACGTACGCCTGTCCTCTTGTGACATAGACTGTGGGGGCGCCTCAGCCAGTTCCTTAACCAGGTCTCACTGTATTTGAGTAACATGGGCCAGATAGTTCAGCGCCCTTATAGAAAAGGTTGCTGATGCATAAACCCGCTTCCCTAGATGATCCATCGTCCTAGACTCATGGTCAGGAGGATGGACCGAGGAACTCTCCTGGGCTATTTCCCTCTTGGTAGCAGCTGCTACCACCATAGCATCTACTGGGGACCCTTTATTCCAAGCAGGTCTATCCACAGAGGGGCTTAAGATTTTATCCGGGCATGGTGTCCAGTTCCTTCCAAGCCCATGAGGTGACCAAGTCCACTAATGGATCCGCGGGGAGAGGACACCCAGGAATTTGATGGGCCAGTGCCAAAAGCCTCCAGGAACACAGATTCATCTGAGGAAGGTTTTGGGCAGACCAACCTCCCCACTAGCACAAAATTTCCATGATGTCTCCGAAGGAGACATCCTTGGGAGGTGATCTGGAGGAATCTTCCCCATCATCCAAATCAGTGCCCTCAGTGAGGGATTCCGGAGAGGAGTCTAAGTGCCTCCTCTTGCACGTATGCTTGTGAGGAACCTTTCCGGTGGGGCTCTCGGGAGTGGGCTCGCAAACCACCTGTTGTTCTTCAAGGGAAACCACTTGGGGCTCCTCGAGCATGGGCTGTCCTTGCGGTAAAATGACGGGAGTCACACCAAAAGCAGAGGGAGTCGGGGTGGAGTCCAAAGATATAGTCAGGGGGCCTTGATCCATTGGAGAGGACCCATTCCACAACATCAAACACCAAAGGAGAGCAGGTTTCCTGGGACACTAGTAAGGGAGCTGCTCTCCCCGGATCCGAAGCGGGGATCGGAGCCAGGCCCAAAGTGAACGGAGCACCAAGTAGGTGGCCGTGACCCAACAAGGTCGGAGCTGATGGAAAAAACTCCACCCCTCGGATCAGACACCCAGACTATGGCTCCAAGAGCCACTTGGATCTGAGCTAGTCGGATCTGACATGCTCCAGGCAACTGCCGGTGTCGAGAAAACAGGTACTGTTGCCACTGACTCCCTGACTAGGGAACTTCTTGGATCCATGTACTCCAAAACCGGGGGGTCAGACCAGAGAAGGATATATTGGTGTAAAGAAGGGAAGTGAGCTCCCCCCTCTAGAAGGAGAGGGGGCCAAAAAAACTCCTATCTGAATGTGTGTGTGAATAAATCTCTGCATTATTTTATCTGTCAGCTTCTGAAAGACTGCAGGTAGACTGCGACTAAGCTACAGACTCCAACTTGACAGGTCAGAGAATTGAAGCCCTAGAAGATGGCTTGGGCTCCTCCGGCTACAGTGAAAACCTAGGAGATCCAAGCCAAGGGGAGTCAGGTCGGTGCCTAGTCTGAAATTTAAGGGAGGCCCAGTCGGAGCCGAAAGGTCCTGGGACATCTTCCTCTTATCAATCTTGTGCTCTCTGTCCTTCTCTCTGCCCTTTCTATGCTCTCCTTCCACAGGCCTACAAGCAGGAGGATGAGTCCCAACCTGGGAGGGAGGGAGCCAAAGGACAGGCGGTCACAGACGTAACTGAAGAAGAACTGGAGGCAGTCAACTCCATGGAAAGGAAAAGGCCCTTCATCATAAGTTTAGCCTTACAGTCTTTAAGGGCTCAACTACAGAACAACTACCTAGAACTAGAAAACTATCTGCACTCAATGCACCAATGAGGTGGAAGAAGGGAGGCAACCTACTCTGCCAACAAACATACTGAAACTATCAAAAAAGGAATCAGAAACTTCAAAAACTCTACTCATGAACCAGAGCTCAGGGATCACGATGCATTGCAAAGCCTCAGCAAATGAGATCTGAGGGTTGGAAAGTAGTGGTGGTGTATTCTGGGTAGGGTAGCAGCTTGGATCTTGAAGCAGATGCTTGTGATGTTGCCGACTCAGATCGAGTACCCACAGGTTGAAGATCAAATGAAGTAAACTACTTCAGGTACTACCTTAAACTCATCCTCCACCAAATCTCCCTCTCACTCTCTGGCGACATTCATCCCGACCTCAGTCCCCCTTCCACTACACCAACCTCTAACCTCCCACCCACACAACCTCAAACTCCCAAATCCATTCACCTCACCACATTCAATGCCCAAAGCCCCAGAAATAAAATCCCCAACCTCCATGCTTGGCTTTCCCACAACCACTCTGACATGACTGCCATCTCAGAGGCCTGGCTTAAACCCTTCACTAAGGACAACTAAATTCTTCCACCAGGCTACCAAATGATTCGCAGTGACAGACTTAACAAAAAAGGTAGAGGTGTAGCTATTATCTACTCATCCTCCTATATCAGGACCCCATACACCAATCAAATCCCAAACTTTGCCAATGCAGAACTAACCATAGCTGTACTAAAAATTAACAATCACAAATCAATATGCATAGCTGCCCTCTATACACCCCCAGGCAATAACATCCCATTACTAGAGGCTATTCTCTCTTGGTTTTCCTCCAACATTAAAAATTAAACATATATCCTAGGTGGCACAAACATTAACTGGGTCGCAATAAATTCACAAGCCCCCTCTCACACAATCAACCTCTTCAGCTTCACCCAACTAATAAATTCTCTTACCAAGCCAAACAAAGATGGGGTCTCTGGCACCATCATTGACTGGATCTTAACATCCCATCCCAACCTAATCTCTAATTCTGGAATCCTTCCAGACCCTCTCAGTGATTACCTGCCTGCTTTTCCCAACCATCACCCCTATCCTCTTCATGGGCAACATTACTACATTCAAACCCACAACCTCTCCTACTTCAACCCACAAACTTTTTACGAATGTCTAAAATTCACTGACTGGTCTCCCCTAACATTCTTAAATCTACTCAACAACCATGCACCTCTTAGAACCAAACATGTCAAGTCCAAAGCCTCCACTTGCTATCAAAAGATACCAAACTTACCATGCTCCAAAGAGACAAAACATGGAAAATATACAAAAAAAAAAAAAAAAACAACCTGACTTCTTATTTGAATTCAAACAACTCAGAAATTCCATAAAAAAAATAATAGCTAGAGACCGTATAGCATACTACTCCAAACTTCAAGCTGAACACTCAATGAACCCCAAATAGTTCTGGCACACAATCTCCTCCCTCCTCCACCCAGATAACAAAGATAACCCCTGTCCTAACCAAGTTTAACTGATCTTGAAACTGCCACCCAGTTCAACTCCTTCTTTGTTGATTGCATAGCTAAATTGTCCTCATCTTTCCCTCACAACCCCCAACCCCTACCTCACCTGCTCGCCCCAACCTCCCGATAACATACCTCCCACCTCCCCATACAACCTAAAACTCATCCCCACAATTACGATAAAAAAATGCTCCTCCAACTAAAACCTAGCTGCAAAGCACCTGACAATCTTCAATCTGCATTCCTTAAACTATCTGCTGACAGCATTGCCTTTCCCATTTCCACCTTAATAAACAGATCCATCCAAGAATCATATGTCTCATCTATCTGGCATCATGCCTACATTATCCCTCTTCATAAAGGAGGCAAAAACACTAACACTACTGACTTTAGACCTACTGCCATCCATTTCCCATTGTCTAAAATACTGGAGAAATGTATCCATTCACAACTGATGCTATATCTAACTCACAACAACCTCCTCACACTGACAAAACGGCTTCCGTCTAGGCCACAGTACAATTACTGCCCACCTGCCCTTTCTCGAAACCATCAACCAAGCACGTGACTCTGGCAAACATGCATCTTCCATGTTCCTTGACCTATCCAAAGCTTTTGACACCAACTCCCACCCTCTACTCCTAACCCTACTCTCCTCTCTCAGTCTCTCTACTTCATCACTACTTCACCATAGCCTGGTTCTCTAGCTACCTTTCCAAGCGACAACAAGCCATCCAATGGAAATTCTCTACCTATCCCTTCTTTCACTCCCCCACTAGGGTGCCCCAAGGGTCTGTTCTAGGTCCTTTACTCTTCAACATATTTATCAATAACTTCCACTGCACCATCCCTGAATCCTCACTAATCCAGTATGCTGATAATTTAACAATCCTCTCCTCAGCATACTCCCCCTCTGACCTACTTCTTCAAACTCAAGCAGCTTTCTCTAAAACAGACACCTGGATGCAAAACAAACATCTGGCCCTAAACACTAATAAAACTAAATTAATGATCTTTTCCCCTTCCAGAAACTCCCCAATTGACAAAAACTCATTCTCCATATTCAGTCAGAATAACATCCCCACTGAAATTGTATCAAACACTAAATTGCTTGGTGTCACCATTGATGAACATCTAAAGTTTTACACTCATATCCAAACCACCATCAAGAAAACCCACCAAAAGTTAGGGCTCCTGTACAGACACAACCGCTACCTCACCCCCTCCACCAGAAAAACCCTAGCCTTCTCCTACCTTCTCCGCTCTCTTATGTACGATGCTCCCCTACGTATCAATCTCCAATCTGGCCTGCAATCTAAACTCGAATCCTGCTACAATAAAATAAGCAAATTCACTACCAATTCAAAAAACTTTTCCCACCATTGCTACTCTCTCCATACTCTACAATGGCTTGAACTACCCAATTACCTCACCTTCCTTAAACTCACCACTACCCAACAAGCTCATCTGCAAACCCTCCAGCTGCCCCTCTCTCTCTGCCACCTTAATCCCCCTACATTTCTAACTGCTCACTTAGATCAGAAAACCAACACCTCCTACAAATCTACAAACCCTCATGACCCCCTGGCTATCTCCTGCTATCCTGCTCTTTATCTAAACTATGGAACTCCCTCCTCCACCCCTTCGCAATACATAAATCAGACTAACTTCAAATCTCTCTTGTTCTCACATGTATCTTTAAAATGGACATGCCCATGCCACTCTCCCTTTACCCCTCTACACCTACTCCTCACACTTTTGCTCACATATTACTTGACTCCATTAAACCCACACTGGACAGTTTCCTATTGCAACTGGGATAATCTTATTTAGATACTCTGTATCTAACTATGTATATACATCACCACCAGCTATATCTCATTGTCTGCATTTCTTAAGTTTAATTTACCTCTTATGTATCATGCATTATTTCTCTAGTCTACAAAAGCATTTGTATAGCTATCTATGTCAAAATCTCATTATCTGTATTCCCTTTCATAAGTTTAATTTACCTCCCTCATTTGTATTAAGCTGTATTTCTCTAGCCTAAGAAAACTACAATTGTATAACTTTGTACGTCTTTTATTGTTCATTGGAGCGTTTCTACCCAGGCCACCACTGAAAACAGGCTCTTCTTGGCCCAGTGGACTTCCCTGGTTATCAAACTGAAATAAATAAATATAAAATATTCTGATAGCCTTTGTTCTTATCTCTTAATATCTGACTACTTCTTCATATAGGTCTCCTCTGCTTCACTATATTCCATCATCTTTCCCAAAATCAATACTTGCATCCCCCCACTATATTCCCTGCATTACCCTCAGTCGTCTCTGCCTTAACTAGCCTTCTACCAATCAAGTTATCTCTTTGCTCCCAATGCCACATTCCCATCATACCCTTAACCCAGATCCTCCATCATCTCCCTTTGTACACTATTATTCTCGCTACCCTTCTAATCAGCTCTTCCCTCCTCTAATACACTTCCTCCATTTCAATCATTCCTATCTAAACCAGCTCTGTAACTCCAAAACTAACTCTAATTCTGTTCTATACAAAATAAGCCTACTATATGTATTTCTGAAATCAACAAGGTAATACTATTACATTTCTGTGTTAGAATGTATCAGTTTTACAAAACAACTGCTATGTGTATCAAAGCAAAAATCAAAATATATAAATACCCATCAATAGTTAAATGTTTATGTTTTATGATTATGTATTATGTACTCTATGTAGAGTTTTCTCCCCAAGCCTCCACTGAAAATGGGTTTCTGACACAGTCGGACTTCCCCAGTCAATAAATAAATAAACAAATAAAATAAATAAAAGATGAAAGATTAATATTGGCGGCCCATGATAGTGGGCTATATACATGTTGGTTTACAAAGTCCATTGAACATGTGGGAGAAACAGACAAATGTAGGTTTTGTAAAACAGAATTGGAAAGAGTTGCACACCTCGTTGCTGGTTGTGACATACTAATGGCAGAAGGACTATATACTGAAAGGCATAATAATGTGGCCACACTATTGCACTGGGGATTGTGCAAACAATATGGTACTGAAGTGGCTGCAAAACACTGGAAACATAAACTACAAAGCATCATAGAACATGCTGAAGTCTACATCACATGAGATCACCCATTACCAACAGTTCAAAAGATAGATGCAAGAAAACTGGATATGGTGGTCCATGAAAAGAAGACAAAAGTAGCATTGATCATTGAAATCACCACACCCACTGACTACAGTGTCTTGAATACAGAGTGACACAAAGTCATAAAATATCAGGATTTGCAGTTAGAAACAAGATTAAAGTGGAAGAAAGATACCCAGACAGTTCCAATAGTAGTAGGAACAATGGGTCTTATTAAAAGGAATTTACAGTCGTACTTGGATGTGTTACCATTACATGTAACTCCATACAAATTGCAGGAGGAGTCATTACTGGGAACACTGCAGGTGCTGCGAGGAGCACTTCTGGCTGACATCAAAGACTGAAACAATACTAATTTCATGAACTTTATTTGTACTTTGACTTAGGAATGAGGTCCATTCCCATCATGGTATTAGAAACTCAAAACACCTAATGTCCTTAAGGGGTCATTTCCATATATCCCATTATCTTCTTTTAAAGAGGCTTTAAGGACTAATAATGAAAATTCTAGCTTGGCTAGGATTTTCTTGTAGTTTTTTTTTACTAATTAGTTTGGCTGTGTGTCCTGTTTCCTTTATTCAGATTAAGGCTTAACTGTTAGCACCACTGTTTAATTTACTACTTACTATTTTACTGCATCTGAATACTACTGTCTGCAATTTTCTGCCTCATTCAGTGTTTCAAAACACAAGGCTCACTCAAATCGTTTCTCACTCTTGAAAGTTTAAATAAGTACTAATCAATTGCTATACCTCTCTCATTTAACCATATCGACCTACACTACTTCTCTCTTTGCTCTCAACTTGATCTATGGCATCAAATTAAAGTATCCAGTTTTATTAGTTACAAATATCTACTACTGTACTGTAATGTAACTTATGTTTATCCAATGTATGTCAATGCACACTCATCACAATATTGCAGGAAATTAGTTATGTTCATGTTCTTTATTGAAAGGTTTTGTTTAATCCTATGTCTCTGTACTGAAATTATAACATATGTTTTTTATTCTTGGTATTAATATATGATATCATTTTGTTTCTGCAGCTTTTCTCCTACAGTGTCCACTGAAAAGTTTTTTTTATTTTGCCCAATACAACTTTTCTGGTTAACAAATGGAAATAAAACATAAATAAATGTTTCTACTTAAGCAAAACATCCAACACTGTTCTGGAAATATACACAGACAGCACCTCTTATAAAAATTATACATTCAGTGAACTATTTTGGCACAACAGCAGTTATGCCTTTATAACCACAATTATTCATGTTTCAGATGACCAAGGTCTCATCTGCTTGAGCTGGTGGCAGCTCAGGTGGATGTAAAAGATCCCACAGCACCTACTGAAAAGAGAAGGGGAAATTCCCTGATCTCTTGAAGGCTTGTACGCTGAGGTGCTCAGATAGCATTAAAGATTTGTACTGAATTCTTCCTTTCTGTTTTTTATTTGTGGCATTTTTTGAAATTCCCTGATAACCTGGCCAAATTTGCCCTAAGGGTATAAATAATACCACCTCGGGTCTCCCATGAAAAGAGGCCACTAGCCTAGTGTGATTAGCCTGGTCAACAAAGGATAAATAAATATGTAAAATAAATAAATAAATACTCTTATCACCACAACCACAATGTATCTTTGCCTGCATACCCTGCCTTCAAGGACTCCAGGCTTTACAGTCTCAACACTATTTACGAAAGCAGGGCTCAGCTCCAGTACTTATTTCAGGGAGCTGGATTTATTTGCTATGTTATGTGTTCCCTTACATACATACATCATCAGGTAACTGAATTATCTCAATTCAGACATTTTGATTTTCTTGGATAACAATGAAGACAAAAAGGTATTTTTGTCTCCCAGTAGTTATATTTGCTTATGTATTTATAATCAAATTGAAGCATGCAGTCAATACAGGCAGGTGTGACAGGTGGGAGGGACCCTGAAACAAATGGCCAGGTTTGATCTAATGTTTATGTTTTCCTGTGGTCGCGTGGGTTTCCTCAGCGTGCTCCGGTTTCCTCCCGCTTCCCAAAGACATGCAGTAGGTGGATTGGACACTCTAAATTGGCCCTAGGTGTGAGTGTGTGCGCCTTCTGTGGAAGGTTGAGTGCCAGGCTGGCAACTTGACACCGTAAAACATCACTGCCAATCATGAGCGGACAGATGATCCGCTGTGGCGACCCCTAACCGGGAAAAGCTGAAAGAAGAAGAAGAAGACATAAGCAGTGAATAGATATTACTATTTTGAAGTCAAGGATCAGCCTGACACCCACAGTTAGTTTTTTCTTTTAAATTATATGCAAAGTTTGGTAATATGACACCCTCCTATCAGTAGTTATTCCATGTGCTAACCTTTTAAAGGACAGTGACTTAAATGAAATATACAATGTCTGAGCACTTACCCTGGAGGTTGCATGATTTTTGGGGGTATGGGGATCATAATTTCCCGCATGAGGTTTCATGGGGCTTCTGCACTACAGCAATGCTTTAAACAGACTCACCCCAAAGTTTTGTTTAGTTTTCTTTTTTCTTTATTGTTTGGGGGGGACTGTTGAGTTGCTATTGTGAGAAACATAAATCCATCCTTGTCTGTCTACTTTTGACCAATATAATACTGATACGAATACACCACCTAGCAGTCGTCTGTCACTTTTGTAAACAAGTCCATCTCTGAAATGGTTGACAGCAGACAAGATAGCAAGGTGTGTGGAATGGTAAAATGGATGTTAGAAAAGTCCAGCCATCCCAGGAGGGGTTTAGCTCCAAATCTTCAGGCTCTGTCTTCACTGGGTGAACATTCTCAGATCATCACACATATATGGATAGATTGCTGTAAAAACAAAACTTTCTTTTAATTCATTTTATTCTAGGGCTATGATTTTCCACAAAAATGTAATAAGTACATAAAAATATGTTGGCCCCTTCTTTCTTCAGTATTTGGTTAAAATTAATGAGACCACAAGAGTCTGAAAGGTATTTCTGCTTTTTCATTTTGTGAAGGTAAAGTTTTAGTATTTTCACAGCAGTACCATTATATATTCTTTCATCCATAAAGTCCTTCACTGGGTATGACTCTTCCTTTCTCACTCAAGACATTGCTCTACATTTAGTTCAGTAACATTTCTTTACAATTTATTTTCTGTGTACAGGTGTAGGGGAGCTAATCATTTTAAAGTTTCCAACAAGCAAATGTGCTGTCCAAGGCAAACGTGTAACTTTGTATTTGCTGGATGTTCTCTTATGATTCTTTAAATAAAGCTAAGAGTGAAAAATAATTCAGACTGAAACTGTACTTAAGTTAAGCTATCTGTATCCAAAACATAGGTGAAAGAGTTCACTGTGGTTTCTCTGTGCTAGGCTGAGCTCCAGTGATACACTGCAGTAGATGTTGGTAGTACTGTGTACAGGCTAGACCTTGAAAAGGGAATCAGACCCATACACAAACACACACACATTGAACAGGTAACTGGGTTAAACAGAGAGAGAGAGAAGTGACTTTTCACCTTTTACAACTTTACAAATCTGCAATATATATGATGTTGTAAGTGACAATACATATGAAGTGAAATTTGGCATTCTGTACCTGGAAGTGCTTTGTGGGCAGGAATCATCTTCGTTAAAACTGAAAAAAAGCCAATGTAATCAGTATGTTAAGCACCAAATCTGGTTTTGTCCTTGTCACTCATTTTCTTTACTGTGCATTTAATAGTGTTGTCTCTTTCAGACCTACAAATCTTTCTTACCATGGGTGACAAACAGCCATTGTGTATGTTTCATGGTTTTTGCCCAGTGTAATGACAGATGAGCTATAGCTCTGAAGTCAGACATCTTTATTTGATTAATATTTGTTCAGTGAAGTTATCAATTTATCCTCCAATTTTAGTCTGAAGTAGAAATCAGTACGAAGTGAGCAGGTGGTCTTTCCTTTTCCCAACAATCATTTAGAACAGACTTCGCTATAACACTAGAGAATGATTTAATTTTCACAATTCATTTTATTTTTTATTTATTTATTTTACATTTGTTTACGGGGATGGTCCACTGGGCTGAAAAAAAGTCCCTTTTCAGTAGAGGCCCAGGAAGAAAAACTCCACATTAACAAGAACAAACAATAAAGTGTGACAATTAAATACAGCATAGGTACACAGGCCAATAAACATAAAACTTCTAGTAACAGTGTTAGGTATATTTACAGCTTATGGAGATATGTTCCACATTCACAAAACCTTGTAATCAAAATGACTCAGGCAGATACAGTACTGGTAGCATGTCAATAACAAAAACTTCAATGTACAATATCTGGCAGAGTTGCAACTTAGTAACCATAGTTAGAATTTCGATGAGTAGGGAAAAAAGTTCAGCTAGACAGGGAATGAACCATTTTACACCCATTTTCACATTTTTGTTTTTCTAACATCAGTATTCAGGTTATGTTGTTTAAAATGTGTGGTCATGTGGATTCCAGAGATAAGGCTCCTAGCTGGCTGTTGCATATACTAGAATGGTGTGCTTTCACAATGGACAAACATATAGGGTAGTTCGTATCAGGGGTGGCAAAATAAGCTAGTGGTTAAGGAGATTATCAATCCTGTTCAACATTGGGGAAATAAACAGGCAAGCATGTCTCATCAAAATCTGTGTGTTCATGCTTTACTCACAACTGTGTATTTTTTTTATTCATTTTTGATTTACCTCCTCTCCTGCTTGTTATATAACTGTTACAAAGCAAGCTGGCTGGAAGGCTTGGCTGTGAAACTGCTCAGGAGTCATTACTGGTATGGAGCAGAAGGGATTGTGCAACTGACCTGTGATGGGGCCAGATTAGGTGCCAGATAGCAGCAGGCAGTGTCTACACGTTATGCAACAAATCAAACTGAAATAGCACTGTACCTACAAGAAACTGTAGCAATGGTTAAACATTTAAGAACTGCCAAGTTATGTGCTTTAAGTAGATGTCGGAACCAATTTAGTCCATGATCACAAGCTGCCTCAGAAGGGCATGCTTTGTTTTTGAAACAAAGAACTTTACAGAAGGGAAACGACACAGAAAACGTGTCTGAGTAATCACATATGGTGATATGGCATCTGTAGAATCTATGAGAAAACATGCAATGTGTGTTACTAGAGTCATTCAGATAGGCTGAAGGAGTTATTCATCAGTTGCAATGGCCTTTTCAGGTCACTTGTGTAATGCAGAGGATCACACAGATCACATAACGTGATCACTCTACAGGTACAATGACTTTACACAGAGCCACTACTTCACATATGTGTATGGTGGCATGTGGCACTCCACTCCCAGCAGCACAGGGCACTGGACAATACATGCTCTAGCAGTGTGTACGTGGCTGGCCAATGAACATAATCATGCACTCGGACATAAGAGACACTGATAATGGGAGATCATTAGAGAAATCTGAAGTTAAGTGAGAAAATAATTAGAAAACTGACAGGTTTTATACATGCATGTTATCAAAGTGGCACAGAAAGCCATTTATGGACAAGTGAGTGATACTGATAATCATGGAGATGAATACAGAAACCTTTTACTAAGGTAATAAATAACTAGAAAACTGGTTTTATACATTTGTACATCAAAGTGGAACTTAAGACTGTTTCTAACATTAGCCTATGGGACACTGCAATGGATGATTCATATTACACAAAAATCAATAAACAGCATTTTTGTAAGGCAGATGTGTACCATGCAAGAAAAGGGAAACTGATTTCACAACATGCTTAAATGAGGGTTTACAAGACAGACATTTAAATGTGGAATTATTCATTGGATGTTCAGAGATAACAAAGACAATATAATGTACTTCAGTTTTTTTTACCATTTGTCTATTCTGGAAGGTAATAATGCTCTTTCATACAATTTTATTACAAGAGATCTATGCTGTCTAGTGTTCAAAAGGTCATTTACATTTTATTTTTATTCAGTGCATCTGAATTTGCCAGAAATTAAATTGTGCAGTCATGTAGCAGTTATATATCACAATAACTCATTTGTTTGTTAGCACAGTATTTTATTTGTTTACTTATTTATTTAGTATTGGTTTGTTTGATCCTCAGGATGTTATAGGAATCCACAAAGGACAATTTTAAGGTAAGATTTGGGCCAAAGGAAAAGTATTTTCAAGTGATATAAAATATATAGAAAAATAGAACGAACAAAGATACATAGTAAATACCAAAACTTCATTCAAATAATGACAAAAGGCATTTGACGGTGCTTCTGTACATAAAGCGGTACCACATAAGGCAGTACTTCACACAAAAGTAGTTTTACCCATAACTAGTACATTGTAATGTTAAAAGCCCTTTAGTATAATGTAGCACACAACAGGCAACCCCTTCCCAGGATAGACAAGCTGGTTCTGCATCATGGATAAGTTAAGGATGGTGCTTGTTTTTGAAAATCTAAGCAGCATAAAACTTCAGAAACAATGGATACACTTAGTTAATGCTAAGGATGCCACAGTTTGACAATGTTGCCAAAAGCTTCATTACTGTGGATGTGTAATGTCTAAACAGAAAACTATGGTGCATATGGCCAGCATCTTCTGTCTTTACAGATAGGATCCTGGTTTAAGTAGGGAGTGGTAGCAAATTATCTTCTGAGGCCAAATGCTAGCCAAAGGATATTCTCTGTGAAATATGTGCAGCTATATAAATTATAGGACCATCTGTTCCTTCAGAAAATAAGTCTTCACTTTCATACATACATGCACATTCATTTCAAGCATGAAGTCACAGCATCAGTGTATATTCCTGTTTTTTATGTATAGCTTATATATTTGTTAGTCAGGATAAAGTTGACAGCTGCTGTTATTTGTTTCAATCTGCCATCCTTATACATTAAACAGACCTATAAATTCCAATACCTCTATACTGCTGATGTCATAAAAACACACATATGATCTGTGTGTTATGCACTCTCACCCCACTAACTCTGGATTATTATTACTTTTTCTAAAAATATGATTTTAGTTCTGATATTATAACAAAACAAACAATATATGTATTATGCATTTCCACACTCCCACACACACACTAATCTCTGGCATGGGGTGCAATGATATCCACTGATATGCATGGCCACCCATATATGTTTCCCAGGACACAGAGTCACTCCTGTTCTGCAAAATCCTTGCTTCCCATTAGAGATTGTGCTAGCTGTGGTAAGCCCCAACACTTATGCAGGATAGGAGAGCTGGACAACAACTATGTATCATATCCCCATCAGTCAGCTCTCCTTCTCATCGGGTATATTCCTCCACCTAGATCACAGAAAACACAGACTGATGCACGGCTTATGTGTAAGTGTGCTAGTGGTGATTTGAATATTTAACGAGTGTGTGAACCAGAACAAATGTCACATGTAAGTGTTTACTGTGACCAGCAGCAGGGCACCTTACTGAGTTGCAGGGGGCCAGGTTGGGTAATGGGTTTGGACAGCTACGGCATCAGGACAAAGATCACAGGCTGAAGTTTTTTTTAAACCACAGAGGAAAGTTCTTGGGGGGGGGGGGGCTCTACTCTATATAGGAAACAGGAAATTCATCAAGAGAGACCGGAGCATTTATGTAGATCCTGCAGGTCTGTGAATTAGAAAGACAGCAGACATACAAGATGGGTGTGTGTAGAACTGTTTGTGTGTGCTGATATGACATTATGGCAAGCCATTGTCTAATAGCAGGAAAAAGGTGTGCAAGTTGCAGGTGATTACATACCATAACTCAGGAAGGGATAACGGCTGCAGAGTCATGAATGCTCGCTGCAGCAGAAGTGAAGGGCCATATGCCTTCCAGCAGTGAATCCTGATCTCACCCCCATTCCCTGCAAGTTCTAGAAGCTCCCAGATATACATCCCCCCAAACACTCCAATGGGCAGAATGCATTCCTGAATCTAGATCATTTATGCCTTACAAAAAAATCCTAAGGATATGGTAATAAAATAAAGGATCCTTCTGATAAATGCTTGGTTTTATTATCACACACTACAATACACAGATGATTCCATTCTACTCACATTTGCACATCTGACAACATGACACACCTCCAAAAAATTACTCAGGAAGCTTTAACAGCCAATCAAACATGGCTTCAAAACTCAAAACTCATGCTCAATCCAAAAAAAGACCAAGCTACTACCTTTTATCCCCATAAATCTTTCTTTCATTAAAAAACTGAATTTGAAGTCCTCTTTCTTGATAATACAACCATTGAAGTCACTTCTCAAATCAAACTATTAGGAGTGATAGTGGATGATAATCTTACATTCGACCTGCATATACAAAATTGCATGAGAAAAGCACATCAAAACTTAGGGATGCTTTACAGAACCAATAACTTTTGCACCAATGCAACTAAAACTACACTCACAGCTACTTATCTCCTCCCTACTCTTGTTTATTGTGCTCCCATCCTTACTAACCTCCAGGCTTCATAAAAATTAAAACTTAAACAATACTCTAAGAAAGCTGCTAAAGTTGCAGCACATACCCTTTTCAGAATCCACCACTGTATAACACTGAAAAGTCTTAATTGGTTAGAACTGTCACATCAACTAATATATATATACAATTTCTTACCACCTATAAAATTATCCAGCATCTATCTGCCTGTTCATCACTAAAAAACATTTTACACAACTATGTTCCCAGTCAGGCATTGCGATCCAATGATCAAAAACTCCTGTCTACAAACTTAGCAAATCTGCTGGGCATTGTCTGTACTTGTACAAGGTTGCTAAGGCCTTGAACTCCTTATCTGTATCCATCAGGTATTCCCTCCCCTCCCATTTTCCAAAACCACTCTGAAAGACTTCCTAGCTAAAATCTTGCACTGTTCTTGCTCAAAACCAGGATAAACTATATGCCTAAATGTGAACAAGTATCTTTTCTTTCCTTATACCTTCTTTCTCGCCCTTCTTCAGTTACTTTCTTATTGCTAGCTAATTCTCTTCCCTGACTTTCCCCTCTAAATATATCATAAGCCTGTTTTACCTTCAATTCATATTGCAATTACTATTTGTATTAGACTAAATTATCTATAATCTCTTTACAAGCTGTCTAAAATTTCTCTAAATATGATTGTCATATACCTTGCATCAATTCTTAACCAGTGTTTTTATATAACTGGTAATTTCTTATAACTATTCAAACTGCAGAAGTTTTTATTTTATTTTTGAAGATTGCAAAATTATTGTTCTTAAAATGTCTTATAATAATTTGGAGTTTTTCTCCCCTGGCCTCCTCTGAAATTGGATTTCTATCCAGTTGGATTTTCCTGATAATCAAATGTCAATAAATAACATAGCCAAAACAAATCTAAGCAAACTGAAATGAGAAGTATGATCTGCTAAGATCTAGGATTAAATGCCATATAAAGTCATTGCTAGGCAAGAAGTGACTATGAAACTGGATTTTGTGATGCCTACAGTCTTGTAGGACAGATGGTGATTCCGGAATACCACCACTTTCCATCAGATACCAAAATCATACTAATGAGCAATTGCTTGCAAATAAAAAAGATATACCATAAGATTTTTCTGTTTTGTTATCAGTTCTCATGTTTGCAAGATGTGGAGAAATCAGTATATAATCTATAGTCTGTGAATGCTGGCAGACAATGCAAGAAATCTTAATTGGCGATATTCAGAAGCAAAAAAAGATCAATTTTAGTGCTTTACCTCTGGATTATCCCACACACGAGGGTTCTGATGGACAGCACAAATCACTATCGAAACATTCATACCTGGAAAAAAAAAAATTACATCTGCTTAAAAGTTTAAAAAAATTATGTTCTCCTAGTACACATCAAGAAATGCTGTTGTAAGAATTGCCTATGTTTCTACATGACACCCACACAGAAGTAACATGGACTGGGCAGTGGCTTAAGCACTGCAAGACAAGTGGGAGTCAATCTATACATTTGTATACCTAATAGCATTGTTGCATGATAGTAATTAATGAATGTGCATTTATACTGCTATACTGTATCTGTTACATACATGCTGTACACACACACACACACACACACTGTTATACTACACACAGATGACAGTATTCATATGCAGCAGGTTTTATTTGTATATCTTTGATTTCTGCTAATAACAAACACACACTGAGGTTACACTACCACTGTGCACTGCAATAGGATTTGTCACCATTTTCTACTACTGTGTGACACTGTAGCCGGTAAATGTACAGTAACAGGATGTAGGAAAACAAGCCACCAAATGGAAAGAGTAGAGCTTGCCCAGTCCCCCTCCCCCCAATCAAAATGACTTTTATTCTACTTATTATGAGTTGCATTTACAGTTTAGGAAAAGATAAAAATCCTACCTTGAAATTCAGTGATTTGGATTACCGCAGGTATACCTACATAAATACTCAAAATAGAAAGCACCAAGGTGCATTTTTGTACATATTTGTGTGTTCTGCTTTGAAAATTAAATATTTAGACATTCAAATATTTAGGTCAATGCCACATACTCTTACTCAAAATCAAATCATAACTTCAGCTGATATCCCCAAATGATACAGTATCTAGAGTTGTTTACATCTCATGCAGCAGAATGATAGCATTTCCATAATCTTCTGAGATAAAAGAATGACTCATAGTCTGTTTCTGACCTTCTCATTTTTATATACTATTATTTCCTGTTCTTTGCAAATTTACATTATTTCTTTGTAGTCTTCATAAAATGGATGTAAAAGGTATCTTTAGTTAGCAATGACACAGCATCTCAAACATCCATAACAAAACGCTGTGTAAATCAGCAATGGGAAATCACATGTTTTAAGAGGTTAATTCAATACTTACAGCACCATATAACCTTTTCGGTAAGCTATCAACAGGAAATAATCAAACCTGAAAATAAATGATTGTAGTAAATGTAACCTTATTTATCTAACTATGCTGTTTTTGAGCTTGTTGTTTTTCTGTCCTTAGGAAGATCAGTGCTGGCAGCATTACTTACTTTATTTCTGTTAATCAGGTAAGCACGTTAATGTGCTGAATCTGTAGTTTCAGGGTGAGCTTACACAAATGAAAACAATTTTATAGTGCAAAACAGCATTCAATAAAATATCAGGCAGGAAGGCAAAGTACTAATAAGAAAAAAATATTAAATAATGTACAAAGAAATGAATGGTATGTCATTTAGTCACCAGCAAATACGGTTACGTTTCTATGACCACAGTTTGTCAAAAGCAATACATCATCTACAAGACTGATACAATACAGATCACTGCAGAAACAGTGATCCTATCAGACTGGCGAAATTAGTTATAATGGGACACTGAAAACTGAGACTGAGAAAAAGAATTCAGGTAGCACAGCTAACCTATGACTGCACCAAAGCAGATCTCATAAAAGAGATGCTGAACATGGAAGTTGTATAACACTAGTCACAGCAAGTTCCTCATTCTATAAATAAAGATGACCCAATTTCTCAAATACTGGCTCATGGATTATCTGTGAATGGAGTTTGCCTACATTTAAGCAACTCTGTCAGTTCGCTCTCACATTAATCAACTCCATCTACTCTGTCTAATCTTAATTCATTCATTACCTGATTACCCTCTATTCAATACACAGCCAAAGGGGAAACATCAATGAGGGCTAAGGCAGAGCACCTAATCACGGGAAAGATGTTAGTCTATATTAGGATACTCAAACACCTGCTAGCATTGATTCTCTCCAAAAGCATGTCTTTGAAATACATATGGAAACAATGACATGGGAGGACAAAACAGACTTCACGCAAAAGCAACCCAACTAAGAAATGAGGTGGAAAACCAGGTTCCATAAGACAGTAATTCTAACTGATATGTCACCGTGGCACCAATCAGCAGTCATTATATCAGTTGGACTGTGTCATGAGTAATAGGATGGCCAGTGAGGCTTATCATTAACAACACACTGAGGTTACAAGTGAGAAGACCTAGAAGGCCATTCCCCAAGAACATCTGAATATTAAAAGTCACATGTTTGGCAGCATAGTCTGAACTAAGTTTAATTATCAGAAAATATATATTGTATTTTGGATCTAATACTGAACAGCTCAGCTATTATACTGAAAATGGGATAATACCAAAAAGGTAATGTGTAAAGGTCTCAGAGTTTAAGTTTCAGATAATCAGACTTCTGCTAGTAACTATTGCAGCATTATTTAGAAGTGTCATTTTATAACTCAAAAAAATCTAAAGAAGTTGTACAATCAAGAGAAGTACCGCTCTTGTACCAATTTATACTGCTATGTGTAATACCGGAACAGAATATGAATGCCCATTGGTCTTCTTTTCTAAAACCATGCCTATTAGGAAAGAGCAAGTATTAAGCTTCTTTTCAGGAGAATTGTCTAAGAAAAAATAATCAATTTGAAGCATTTCCGTGTTAGTGGATTATCCTCAGTGCTGGCAGACAATGTAAGTGTGCCCTTTTCCTATACAGCAAAGCATCAAAAGATCAAATTTTGTTTGAGGTGTTAGCCTTAAAATGATTAACTGCCAAAGACAAGACAAGATTATATAACCATCACATAGCCTGCATAGTGATATAGCCAGGTAATTCCATTTTAGGGAGAGATATATCACCAAATATGAATAACAGGACTGTAGGTCTTTACTTCCCCAAAGGTCAACCAAAGCATCCCTACTTACATAAGGCTCTTAACGACAAGCCCAAGATTTCAGGACTTAAAGCATCCCCAAAGGAGAAGCAAACATATCTTTGCTACATTTTGTCTATTAACAGGTATACCTAATGTCCATTTTTGATGTCTACATACCTTGTCGACTGCACACCCCTAGTTTCTATTCTGTGTCCCATTTCAACATTCATACTATACAGCAGTAATTACATAGAGCTACACTGGTTTGGTTTGCTGGGTATCCAATTCCACTCTCCAAGCCCACCCCAAAAAGCATGCTTTTTTCTGTGCAAACAGGCTATTTAGTTTACAGTTTCTAAGTATATCCTGTAGCTTGGTATCAGATGTTTCTTTCAAATATGTAGACAGTCTGTGTCAATGTCTTATAATAATAAACACTCCAGAAGAGGATCATTTTGGTCCATGATCATGCAAAGTTGGTTTAATTCACTTTGTGTTTGCTTGTGCCGTCCTACTGCTCTTACTTACAGGCTAGCCATTTTGTGGTCATCCATTGCTTGGGCTTTGGATAATTGCATTTTCCTTGCTAAAAACTCTGCTTATTCTGTCAATTAAGTGCACAGCCTGTTTCATCTCATTCTCACCATTGCTTCCTTATTCCCATTGCTCAAACTAATAGGGCAGCAATAGTGCTTACTCACTCGCTTATCTTCTACTGAATACTATAAATCACATTGCTTTCCAGTGTTAATGCCCTTAGATTATCAAGGAAACTACTCTAATTCTCCTGCCTTAACACCACAGTGAGCACGAGACTGGGGCAGCTCTGTGCATGAACAGGCTGACTCTGACTAGCAAGGGAGGTATGGCCCATTTTAGTCACCCCCACTCTCAATCATCAGCCAGCCCGCCTTTCTCTTTGCAACCATAGTGGTGCAATGGTTAGCATTGTCACCTCACAGCAAGAGGTTCTCCAGTTCAATTGTCTGCTGGGATGCCTTCTGTGCTGAGTCTGCATGTCCTCCCTGCAGTCACGTGGGTTTCCTCTGGGTGCTCTGGTTTCCTTCCACACTCCAAAGACATGTATCAGGTGGATTGGACACTCTAAAAGTGCCCCAAGGAGCGACTGTATACGCGAGTGAGTAGTACGGATGAACTACCATGGCAGGGCTAGCCACCTGGCGGTGTAAACCCTGGCTCAAGATGATTGTCACTGTTGAAGTGACACCCCGACCCCATGTGAAAAACAATGGGGAAAGGGGTTGAGGATGGATGGATGGATCACCATTGCCTACAATAACTCTCCAACCTCCTAACAATTAAGAGAATAACTGCTAACATTACAATACATACTGATAAAGTCAATTCAAATTACATAAACATATTCTATTTATACTTGTCGAATGTTTCAACAGTAGTAACCATTTATTTCTTTTATTTTACATATACTTATCAAGGGATTCAGCAGTAATAATTTATTCTTCAAGTAAACCTATCCATTAAAAAAAAAAATACCACACTGCCGTAAACATATAAAATGCAGTAATAGAGGTAAAAAAAAAATACAATCCTATGTATAGATTTTTTATAAAACCTTGCAACACATGTCTCCTAAACAAGCCTGATGTATTTTCCATATTTAGAATATGACAGAACACATTCACAACTTTCCTGGGTGACCCTTGTCATAAGTCTTATTACCACAGACCCCATGGCTACAGCTTTTGCAACCCATGCATTAAAACCTTAAAAGTACTCTCACAACAAGTGCATATCAGTATAAGCATTTGGTGGCACAAAGACCTGAAATGTGCAATAGCAATGAACCAGAACTTATTAGCTATACTGATACATATTATGACAAGAAACACATATCATAAAAGTACTAACATTTATTTTAACAATAAATAGCCTGTTGATAAAGAACTAAATTCTGAACTTTTTACATTATCTCACATTTAACCTGTAAACAGTATGTCTATAAAATCAAACAGTATTAAAATCCAGTTATCCACAACTCCTGTTTCCCATTTTTGCACATACGGTTAGGGTGTCAGTTCAACAGTGACAATAATCTAGAGCCAATGTTCACACTGCCAGGTTGCTAGCTCTCAGTCTAAATCTTAAAATTATAAACAATAAATGCACTTATGGCCTCTCTATAAGTTTTGTGATTTGCATAAATGTGTTCTCATACATCACAAACTCCAACACAGCCTCCAAATAGGATATTCAGGTTTAATAAAATGAATTAAATGCTTTTGTTCATAAATATGAACTCCATAAGAATTGTGCTGGTTGTGTTGTGTTTCTGTTACATTGGTACTCATACATCACTTATACAAATTCAGATTCAGCTTCATATTTCTCCCATCTGGTAGTATCAACATGTAACTCCACTTTGCAAGCAAGATTTTCCTAGCACTGGTACAGTATACATTTCCTCCCCCTCACTTTACTACCCACAGCTTTTCTTTCTCCCACTTATCCTCTCCCTACTTCTCAGATGAATACACAATGTTTTATCCACATTTATTTATCTATCTTCATCTTATGTCCATCTTTTGCCATATCTTTCAATTTACTAAGCATTCTAGAACCAAACCAGACTTTAAGTGCCAATATGGCATTTGCCTCCACCAACAAAAACACCTACCTACCTGTACTAGCATGGCAGCTTCACTTTCCTCCTTCTCCAGTCTCATTCTCTGTATCTACCACTCACATACAAAAGGCTTATGTTCTTCCCTCCCCATAAACTTTACTCCATATTTCCAGAGCAACATCCTACATATTTTGAATCTCCTTACAGCTCCAGTACATAGGCACACTATCAGCTGCTTGCTAGACACAGTTCTAACAATTTTCATCAGGCCACAATCCCTTTTTATTAACACTTATCACCAATCTATACTGCTTATATAAGAACTTTTGACACACATCATCTCTTTGGCCACAGACTGTACCATTTCTTGCCAACCTCCATACTGCATCCTAATATTAATTTTCCCTTGATACCTTACTCTCCTTCAACTAGCGCTCTCTTCATCTTCCTGTTATTCCCTTTCCCATCTCATATTCCCCGACTGCTCAACACATCACACCTATTCAACTCTTTCTGGAACCTTTGCCAATCTTTCTCCTTATACTGCCCCCATTTCTTCTGATGTCTCTCCTTTTCTCATGTCTCATCAAGCTCTTTCTTGACTTTCTTCACTAAACCCCCATAGAAAAGACAATCGCTCCTATCTTACCTCAAGCCCTAATCGTCTTAAGGGAATATCTATTTGTACTGTTCTTCTCTCCACATACACATATACAACATAAGCTGTATTAAATACTAGCTTCCTGTAAATCCCTCTTTGGTCACCTCTCTTCTTCTGTTGCCCATTTGATCCATTTTAATCTTTCACTTTAAACCCTTGATCTGTGAGCTATATTAATGGTTGTGAGATATTTCCAAAAATCTAGCATCCCCATCATTTCTTCCTAACTGTATTCTTTCCCTAGAAATCCTCCATATCCTCACTATATGAAACTATCACGTGTGCTGTATATCCTTCATCACTAGCTCCTTCACACCAACACCTACATTTCTCTCTATATGCATTATACGTTGGAGAATCAGGGTTCTAGCTACTTTTATCCTCTCTCTCAAGGTAAAAACACAACACCAGCTACCTACAAACTTTTTCATATTATCCTTTATCTCAAGCATATTTTTTTTGATTGCCTCAACTGTGTGGTACACCTTAATTCCTAAATACTTATCCAAATCTATTCATACTAACCTCACTTCCTCTTAAATGTTCCATAAATTTTTACTACAGCAATTTCTTTAGATTATATGTAATGCTTGATTTTTTGATGAATCCTGTGTCCATCTTACCTAGCAAAACCAAAATTCATACAATTATCAGTACAGCAGTGCATGATTCCCTTCCACTTGAATTCCTTCCCTTTTCCTTAAAATCCTCTAATCATATGACCTAAACTCTCAACTCTAATCAAAAATAAATTAGGAAACTGCAAACACTCCTGCCTTGTCCCTCTTTTGCAAGACCATCTTCTCAGATTTGCACTCATTTACTAATATCCTTACCAAAGGCATCCAATGTAATGTTTGCATTCCTCTCAACCAGTTCCCTGCCCCCACTACCTGTTCCAGCAAATAAAAAATAACCCCCTATTTTATACTACCAAAAGCTTTCTGCATGTCCATTAATACTACAGTTAAATCCCCATAATAATATCCAGCATAAATTGTTCAAATCTCCATGTTAAGACTCCAACAAGCGCTTTGACATATGCAGTAAACAAAGAAATCAGTTTATATTGCCTGAATCAATACTTTCCTCACTTGCTCTTCTATCAATCATCTCCATGGCCTCATATATTGATCAGACATTTCCTCCTTTTTCAAAATGTCATTACAATCTTCTACCAAACCACACTTAACTACATAATTATCCTCATATAAAAACCTGTATGAAAACCATCTGGGCTTCTGGTCTTTCCACTCTTTTTTCCCAAATGATTTATTGAATTATCACTTGCTCATAGGTTCATAGAAGGTTACTAAGCCAACAGCCCTAGAGCCCTTACAAGCTTAGCCATATCTATCCTGAGTTGAGACAATTGTTGATGGTTAGTTGAGGAAAATTTGCAGAGGTAAAGGTCTATGGTAGTTAATAACAAATTCCTCTGTGCAGAAGGGACATGGATACCACTCCAGTAGTGAATTTGCGGTCACTCATCCATTCATCTAGGTTGTGTTTGAACAGGGTCAGGGACATGCTCTGTTTCACATGAACTGGAAGCTTGTTCCAGAGAAGTGGCAGTCTCTGGGAGATGCATCTATCTTTTCAGCATGACCTGTTTATGTCAGAGGGTAGGTAAAGATCCCTGCAGCGAGTAACCCTTGTGCAGTTTGATTTAAGAATGGGTAGCATTTCCATCAGAGCTAGGCCAGAGACTACCCTGCAAGCCAAGCACAGGTCACCCCTTACCAACCTGAAGGAGACAAAATACATTGACAGGGCTTTTAGTCTTTCCGTAATTTCTTGGTGAGAAACCTCTGTAGGCTTACCAATTGTTGCAGTTGTCTGGTGAGGTACATGCAAAAGGGAGCATTGTACTTGATTATTGGTCTGATGAGGGCTGAGTATAATGGAATTATAACATCCTTAGATCTAGATGTGATGCCTTTACTTATACTACTGTGGATATGTGGTGGTCAAACTTCAGGTTGCTATCAACCTGAGTACTCAGATCAAGTATCACTTGGCTTTACATTTAGGAGAGTGCTGTCTATAACGTAATTAGCAGGGATGGCAACTTTGCCAAAGGGAATACTAATGCATTTTTTTTTTGCATTTAGCTTTAATCCATGGTTTTGGCACCAATCATTTGTCTGTGTTAACCCTGTCTGCAGTATATTAACATTATTGAGGGACTCAATGATTGCTCCAAATTTGCAAACATCAGAGAATTTGGTCAGTTACAGGCCATCCAAGTTCGCCTGGACTTCTGAAAAATAAATTCTGAACATTAAGGGACCCAGCACAGAACCCTGTGTTATACCACTAGTGACTTGTCTTTTGCTAGAGGTGAAGTCATCCACTTTGACAGTATGTTTCCTATCAGTGAGCAAATTGGCTACCCATCTGGTAATGTAGGGGCTAATTCCCAACTGGGAGAGTTTCTCTATAATACCTGTGTGGGGAACTGTGTAAAATGCCTTGGTTAGGTCAAGATAGGTGGTATGCACTGTTTTCCCCTAACCTAGGGCCTTGGTGACTTTCTACAAGAAGTCAAACATGTTTAACAGGCATGATCTACCTTTAACAAATCCAAACTGGGTTGGGTCCAGAGTTTGGAGATTACATATGTCTTTGTTAATAAAGTATTTTCTAATTTCTCCAAATCTTTTGGGTTTCTAATACCAAGATGGAAATGCACCCCATTCCTAAGTCAAAGTATGATTAAAGTTCATGAAATTAGTACTGTTTCAATCTTTGATACCAGCCAAAAGTGCTCTTTGCAGCACCCGCAATGTGCCCAGAAATGACTCCTTCTGCAATTTGTATGGAGTTACATGGATTGGTAACATATCTAAGTACGATTGCAGATTCTTTTTTATAAGACCCATTGCTCCTACTGCTATTGGAACTGTCTGCATATTTTTCTTCCACATTGCTCTCATTTCTGCCTGCAATCTGGTATTTTATGACTTTGTGTGTCTCTGTATACAAGACATTATAGTCAATGGGTGTGGTGATTTCAGTGATCAATGCTACTTTTGTCTTCTTTTATTGGACCACTATATCCAGTTTTCTAGCATCTATCTTTTGAACTGTTGGTAATGGGTGATCCCATGTGATATAAACTTCATCATTTTCTATGATGCTTTGTGGCTCATGTTTCCAGTGTTTTTCTGCCACTTTGATACGATAATGTTTGCACACTCCTCAGTGCAACAGTCTTGCCACATTATCATGCTTTTCAGTATACAGTCCAGCAACAAAGTGTGTGACTGTTTCCAATTCGGTTTTACAAAATCTACATTTGTCTGTTTCTCCCACATGTTCAATGGACTTTGTAAACCAGCGCATACGTAGCCCACTATCTTGGGCTGCCAATATTAACCTTTCATTTCTTGGTTTGAATTTGCCTCTCCTTAACCATTCCTGCATTGGTTCTGATCAACATGAGGCTCTTCCAGAAGTTTTCTATACTTGCAACTATATTTATGTTTTTTCCACATTTCTTGTCTTCTCATCTGGTCCTTCACCTTATATTCTTTCTTTTGTTTTTTGGCATATTCAGTTGCTGCCTGGTTTTTATCTACTTCTGGTTTGATTACTATTCCTGCTTGACATTGATATGCTTCTGCTAGATTAAGCAGAGAAGTCATCTTAGATTTATTCTCCTCATGTTTCAAAACTTTCACTACATTTGGATCTTGTGAGGTCAGCAGATATGTGTGGAGTCCCATGATTGCAGATCTATACATGTAATCAATTTCAAGGAGGCCCATCCCTCCTTCAGAACGGGGAATATGGAATACACTGATTTTTATAAATCATTTGGTGAGCAAGAAGCATCCTTCTTGTTTTAATATGCAATCTATCCAACACGTTTTGGGGCCAGTCAATCACTCCAAAACTGTACGTTAGGACAGGAAGAGCAAATTGGTTTATAGCTTAATCTTGTTCGTAGATGTAAACGCTGTTTTCAGAATTTAATTTAAGTCTTCTAAAGTATTCCTTACTGAGTTTTATTCGCATTTGTTCATGCTTTATTGCTGAGCCTTCATCAATTCCCAAGTATTTATACACTCCCTCTTGTTCAAGTTCTTTTATATCACATTCTTGTCCCAAACTGATGTTTTCCTGATGCTGCAGTTTTCCTGCTTTAAAGGTTGCTTTTGCACATTATCAAAATCAAATGACATTCTAATATCATCTGAAAAAGTTTTGACAACTTGCAGCTGTGCTTTCAGTTCCTCATCTGATGAGCTATACAGTTTTAAATTGACAAAGAAAAGATGAGAAGTCATTAGACTTTGTTGTTTTCTAGGAGCCAAATTGTAGCCGTGGCCTAAGCTGTTAAGTAAACAACTTAATGGATTAACGGTAAAGCAGAATAGCAACAGTGACAGAGTCACCCTGGAATATCTCCCTTTGAATTTTTATCCCTGGGATAATAATCTGTCCTTTATCATGGATTAATTGCAAAGTGGTCTGCCATTGTTTCACGGTTACTGTAATGCAATCAGTGTAGGGTGTATCTTATACATTTTTAAGCACTCTTTTATCCATGAATGTGGGATACTATCAAATGATTTTTTGCAGTCAATCTATGCCATACTTAGATTTTTTCCCCTTTATACAGTTCTCCACCATAACTTTATTTAACTACAAATGATCCTTTGTTCCGTATGACTTTCTTTTATTGCCCTTTTGTCCTACTGCCATAATTGAGTTTTCTTCTAAATGACTATAAACTCTGTTGACATCAGTTCCCATGTATAGTTTATACATCGTCGAAAGACAACTTATTGGTCTGTAATTCTTAGGGTAGCTTGCAGGTTCACTTTTAAGTAAGAGTATTGTTTTGCTTGTTGTTAGTCAGTGTGGTGTCTGTTCGGGGTGTGAATATAAATATTTCTTACTCATGGCTAAATCCTTGTGCAAAGATGTTAATGCTTTTAACCAAAAGTTAGGCACTGAATCTGGGCATGGGGTTTTCCAGTTAGAGGCTTTTCTTAACTTTGCTTCAGTCTCTCTGGCTGTTACTTCATCCCATTTCATATCCTGTACCTTTAAACGTCTTATGCTTTCTTTTACTTCTTCTATCCATTTAGCATATTCGTTATGTTCCACTGGATCTTCAAAGATACTTCTCCAAAATGGATCTACTGGAGGAATGGAGGACAGCAACAGTAATCCCTCTGCACAAAGGGGGACCATCAACCGATCCTGGGAATTATAGCCTCATAAGCAGTTCTCCACTATAACTTTATTTAACAATAAATGATTTTTTGTTCCACATGACTTTCTTTTATTGCCCTTTTGTTCTACTGCCATAATTGAGTTTTCTTCTAAATGACTATAAACTCTGTCAGCATCAATTCCCGTTTATAAGCTAGTTAAGCTTATGGGGCTATAATTTCCCGGATCGGTCCATAATGATTCTTTCCATGGCCTTGCAGATGAGGCAGTCAAGCTTATGGGGCTATAATTCCCGGGATTGGCTGTTGGTCCCCCTTTGTGCAGAGGGATTACTGTTGCTGTCCTCCATTCCACCAGAACATAGCCAGTTCTCAGGCTGTGGTTAAACAGGGATCCAAGTGGGTATGCTAGGTCATGTTTTAAGTTGCTTAAAAGGAAACCTGGGATACGATCTGTTCCCATTGATGGTATGTTTTTGGCCTATGATAGCACTGAGATTACCTGCTCTCTTGAGACGACAGGCTAAAGAATGGTGGCAGGTATACTTTGGAGGATGACTGGAGGGGACAGGGGGTTAAGTTGCCCCAAATCTGTTGGCTAACAGATCGGCTATTACCTCTGGTTGAGTATGGGTGCTGCCATCCACAACCAGTTCAGTGCATAGCTGGGTATTCTCTTTTAGATTTTGGACATAGTTAAAGAATCCCTTGTGATTATCCTTAGCTAGGGGGGCTATTTTTGTAATTAGCTTTGGAGGACTTGACAAGATCTCTAATTTGTTTGTTTAAGCTACAGAGGGATATCTTCCTCTTCTGAGCCAGTCCCCTACTGTTTTTGGGCATTAGTTTCTTTCTCTTGTTGAGTGAGGGAATACAATGGAATAAAAATAAAATTAAACATATTCCTTAATATGGACATTAATTTGCCCTTCTTATGCTTATACTCACCTTGCTGCCAAGGTTCCTAATGCTCCAAATGGTTTTGCTGACACTCTGTGCATTGCATTTCTTGAGGAAAAAGGTGAATCCTGTAAAGACTTTCATATACAACACCCTGTGGCTATTTCAAAATGGCAGCAGAAGAGGGAACAGACACGAGTCTTGTTCCAGATATATAAAATTAGTCAATGCATGCGCCAGTTCTCAATGAAGATTCAACACACCTACGCTTGTTAACATGAGCCATGCTAAAAGGAATTCTCATTATAAAAAACAGGAAGGTTTCAGTAATTTGCAATGAGAGAATATTTAGCTCTTTTCCTGCTGAATGGCAGGAAAGAACTGAAAACAGGAGGAAGGCACTGATCAAATCAGGCTTTTTCTGGGAGCTACAAGTGGATGGTTAAGATTTTTGGTGACATAAAAGAAAAAGCAAAGCTTGACTTGCCAAGCATGTTAACAAGACAGATTTACAAATCCTGCTGCTAGAGGTCTTCAAAGGAAGATGCCAGCTATCCTCTAATAAACATTTTTTTAAACACACACTTTGCATACCTCTCAACTGTCCAGATTTTCGCAGAATGTTCAGATTTTTGCCTCCTATTTTTGGTCCTTCCTCATAAAATTTGTGGTTTTCTAGCAAATCACTGGCAAGATCTGAGGGTTAAAGTCATTAAATGATATATCCTTGAGTTTCAGACTTCAAATCCTTCAGAAAATACATGCTAACACAAACCCTGTTACTCTAGTAGCTTTCTAAGTTTATAAGAGCAATATTTAAAATCTGTTCCTATTTTTTGGCTTTTGTCCCCTATTATGTCAGGCTTTGTCCAGATTTCTTGCACTAAGAGCTTAAGAAGTCTGACACTTTATAATAAGAGGTTAATAATATAAAGTGCACATATTTTTCTACCCTGATAGCCTTACACTTTGGATTAAGGAAAGGATATTATGAAAGGGAGAAAATCCTATGCTGCACAGGGCTTTGGTAGAGAATTAGATACCAGTTTAAATTCTTATTCTAAGAGTTTGATTTATGCTGCCTTGCCTACAAGGAAAGGTCTAACATGTTGTACTGAAATGGTAGCCCTAGTGCTATTGCGTAGTACACTATCATTTACATCCGATAGATGTCGTGCTGATCTTCACTGCAAAGTTTTAAACTGTATTCTCAGCTTTCAAAGTGCCATTTAAATATTGGCGAGACTAGCACACCTCACGGTTATATCTGTGCAACAGGACTGCTCAGAGTAAATCCTCCATCTGCAATTATCAAGTGCAGGCACCAATCTTTAACATATGAAGTGAAACGATAGTTGAACTGAAGTCTAAAAATGTTTTTTAATGCTGTTACTGTTGAAAGAAACATTTACATGTATGAATGTGTGTGTGTGTGTGTGTGTGTGTGTGTGTGTGTGTGTGTGTGTGTGTGTGTGTGTGTGTGTGTGTGTGAATATACACATACAACAGTTAGCAGTTCAGAGTAGACAAACATCTGTGTACTAGAGAGATTTATGCTTAACCCAACCACAGCAAGACATCACTTTAAGATATTTAAAAAGTCTGGTCCAGATGCCGATATAAATCCATTCTTCCTTTACATGAAAATAACCTCAGATGTGACACTATAGACAAAGAAACAGCTTACAGCAAACGTCGACACTTTTCCTGGAGTGCTCTCTGTTATTTCACACTTTATCACCAATGTTTGTTTTCAAAAATATTTTGTTAATGCAAAAACTCAGAACTATGATAGGCAGTGCATTTTTCTCCAGCAGCATCCACCACTTTGCCTAAAACAGAAACAGTGGCTCAGTTTTTAGGCCGGTCAGTCCTTAGGGTTCACATGTTTCTACTTTTATGGGGATGGGGTATGAGCCAAAATAAGATCTATCGTGGATTACTGTCACCGGATTTATAACAGCTAACCAACCAACCACATTGTCCTAATTATCTCATTTGAACAATATGGGAAATCATGTTTTTCAGAGGACAGTGCCTCTCCCTATTTCCCCAAAGTGAAGCCCCCCCCAAGAAAACAATCACTAAAGCTACTACCTTTACTGATGCATAAAGAAGATTAATCCGGATTAAATGTGCTCCTCTTTTCCAACTTGATGCAACTTCAGAGGCAGTATATTTACAGAAAAGAGAGCAAAGCCTCATATAGGTGGTACAGGGGACAAAACTTCCTTGCAAAAATTCAGTTTCATTATTACATTGTATAGTTAAAGCTGCAGCACTGCGTTGGGAATATGTGCATGGAGGGTTTGGTGGTGATAACCTGACATAGACTCTTACTTTATATATACAAAACATATGCAATTACTAAATCATTTTTATAGCACAAAGAAAGCACACGTATTATACTGAAAAGAGAAACATGGTATTGAAAAACATTAACAGACAGTACTACCATGCAGGATTTTAAGGATCTAAAGGCAACCATTGCGCAAGACACGAGATCCTTGTTTGCTGACAGTTTGATAATATATACTCAGAACACATCAGCAACAGATCAGCTTTGGTCGGATACTGTTAGTTTAATGAATCTGAGCTAAAACAAAAAAGAAACTTGAAATGTATTTTCTGTTTAAAAATGCTTTGCCCGCTGCAGCAATAGTTTTGGAAAACGCGCTATCTGCTGACAGTTTATATGCATATGGTAATGCCATAGTTCACACCACAGTAACAGGGTAATAAAACTAAAGCTGCAAACTTTATCATAAAACAATGATTTATTCCCTCTAATACATTACCTTTCGGAATGATACGCCCATCTGGAAGTTCAACATCCTTTTTCAGAGTTCTACAAACATTAACAACTGGTGGATGGGTTCGCAATGACTCCTTGATACACATAGTTGTAAAGAACAACTTTGAGAGGTCCTCCCTGAAAGGAAAAGAGAAGAACAAGAGCAAAATAATATCAGAATTAAACGATAAGGGTATTCTAAAAACATATTTAACCGTAACGTCCTTATTTTTTTCAATACAGGTACAACTCAATAACAAATACAGTTAATCATGTTTACGTAAATATGTAGAAATCCTTCAAAAATGCCACAGGGGTCAACAATTCTTTTAAGATCTATGCAGTTATACAGAAGTTTATTTCCAATTTTACTGATAAGGAAGACACACCCACACACAGTCCCCCACTGTCTTTTCGGAATGCTGTACATTAAGGGTTTTCAGTATACAAAGGATATCATGCAGGCAGTTATGACTCAAGTGTATGGTACTACATGACGATCGCCCTACGAATGCTTAACATGCCATCTCCTAAAAAGAGTTATATGCAACAATTTATTTGACAGGGACTAGTCTCCCTTAGTTTATACTCCAGCAGATAGGGAAATCACAGGTTTTCATCCACAGGAAGAAAGCCTAGCCTCTGGCTGCTATATTCCCCTCTTCCTGTCAGTCCTCTGGAAATCAGAGTGCTATTCCACTGGAGAAGCGTTTTCATTCACAGCACTAATATACATCACACCAGTTCCTCTTAGAAGCATTTTTTATGTTCTGCATGGGAGTGTTCCTACTTGAGCAAACATTTTACATGG
The DNA here is from genome assembly GCF_019279795.1 of Protopterus annectens. Classification (NCBI taxonomy): domain Eukaryota; kingdom Metazoa; phylum Chordata; order Ceratodontiformes; family Protopteridae; genus Protopterus; species Protopterus annectens. The sequence continues at coordinate 1,614,802,425 of NC_056743.1, read as the reverse complement.
TACAGCAAGCTGGAACTATGTTTTTGTCACCCAAAAGAAAGGAAATTAAACAAGTTTTCAATAAAGGAAATTTCATTACAGCTGCTATGTCTGTTCTACCACTGAATGTTATGGCACACTATTTTCATAATAACAATGAACAGATAGATGTAGTTCTGGGGGAAAAAGTCTTCAGAAATGTCTCTTTGAACTGAGCACATCATAAGTTTCCCTGTGTAAATACAGTAACTGTAGGTAGTAAGACTTACCACTTGATGCAAACACTAATCTAATTTGCTATTTTAAGAAACTCAACCTTGTAAAGTCCTTTTCATCTTCTCTGTCATTTTCCAGGTCAGCAATGCCGCACATGCTTGTGATAAAGAGACGTATGACCTGGAAAATGGAATAGAGAAGATGAAAATGACTTTACAAGGTTGTGTTTCTTAAAATGGCAAATTAGATTAGTGTTTGCATCAAGTGGTAAGTCTCTACCACCTAAAGTTACTGTATTTACACAGAGAAACTAACTGACAATAATGATCTGGTCCAGACGATTAGAAATGATGTAACTGTTACACATGGCAAGGTAAAGAAAAACATTCCACAGTGGTATTGATGTTTATCTTCTCCTGCACTACCTGTTCACAAGTGAGTGTAAAAACTCACTTAAATAATACACTGAGTGGCCGTTTTATTTGGCTATGCATATATCTATGCATGGGAAATAGTTGTTAGTGTCAGCATTTTGGCAAAGATCGCTTCTACTTAGGAAAATAAGGGACCAAAATAGTTTGTGCCAGGAATACAAAAAAAAAATTCTGAAATCATTTCTGATAAGTTGCTTTGAAAGGACTGTTGACACATACAAAGCATACAGCAGTGTGCATATAAGCATGCAATGGCAGAAGTCTACATAAACTTGTGGAACTGTCCAACGTAATAACTGAGGAACTCGTTGATAGAGTTGTAGTTACTGAATACTTATTCAGCCCTAGAAGTTTTCTTCTTATGAATCACGGGTTCTACCTGCAACCACAACTACTGGTCTTTGAAATCAGGTGGACAATGCATTATGATCACGAAGGAGCATAAAAGAGCAGTATTATTCAAGAGTCTTAAGGCCCAAATCTTAGAAGTAAAAATTTTTCAGTAAAAGTCTCAGGTTGTCAGGCATAGGATTCTACACAAGTCCTAACTTGAGTGTAAGTGAGATAAAAGACTTAACTCAAAATTTCTGGTCAGTGTAGAGAAGTCTTAATCAACAAAACCTGGAGACCGAAACACAACTAGCATCAGCTAGGACAATTAAATATCATTCAAGCCCAAGACAAGGACATTTTGCGATGTCTAGTCCAGCATGGCTATATAAAAAATGTGCATTTCACTACTAGGATTCATCATTTGCCTGTCATGCTGTTGCTACACCTCAGTTATTTCCACCAGTGACAGTAATCCTCTGCCAGCATTACGGAATTTCTTCCATTTCTGTATCTCCTGAACATGATAAGAATTAAGGTAGAAAAACACACATTCCTCTCTCTAGGTAAAACCTGCTACCAGGCCAGATATGAGGAGATTACAAGAGAACTAAGAGAAAAGGACTTGTAAACTGAAATGAAATGGTAAGCCTAAATGACAGCTGGAATTCTTTCTATCATAGAATCAGTGAAATTATTAAGAAAGCATGCTCATAGAGGCAAAATCAAATCAAGCAATAACATCACCCCATCCGTGTATAGAAATTATCCAGAAAAAAATATCACTGGGCAACATATTTGTGGATTCTGACACTTCAGAACACAGAAACATATGAAAATGTGCAATTTATTAGTGAAAAACTCAGTAAAAAAAGCCAAGGTTCCTTATACACATATATTATTCTTTCAAAGAATCTACTAACAATATGTCATATAAGACAGGATAATTACAGAAAATGGAATTCTTTTCCACAACTTTTTTGTTTTTTGATGAAACTCAATATAATTACGTTGAGTCAGGTGTCCTTGAAGTGAACATTCTCAATGACAGGCCAATAATATTTGAATAATAACTTATCATCTAGGTTATACATCATTACATAATGTAAGAAGTGACTCAGCAGTGGGGGCAATTGGCTTAAATGGATATTTTACAGACAAGATTAAGGAATCAATATTTCTCTGTCTGTAAACATAACTAAAGCACTGGTTTCACCCTTTGGATATAAAAAAAAAAAAAACATCCACTGTAGTGCCTTTTCAGAACTATGGAGAAAATAGTAACACAAAGAAGTACAAGCCAATCATATACAACACCAAACATGCAGGTACTGAGATTCCTAGATTTTGTAAATGTAAACTCCCTCTACCATATTGCCAATACACCAACCAGGGAAGTAAACATACTGGATCTGGTCCTAATTAATATGGAAGAGCGCTGCAAAATACCCTAGTGTAATGTCCTCTCTGGGCAGACCCCAAACGCAGAACCCCAACTAACCCTGGAATGTTCAGGAACTACTATAAGGATACCTTTCTACTATCAAGTGATAGCCCTCAAAATCTCAAGCCCCCATAAACCATGAGAATACTGCTGTCTATGCAGAAATGGTCATAGAAACCCTATGCAAGCACAACTGCATAGAGGCATCTGTATCCACCAGGAATAACTACAGAACTAACTCAAAAGCAAGCCACCCTAGTGAAATCATATTAAGCTGTATAAAAACATGAAGAAAATCATGGCAAAAATTAGGAGGTGAAGCACTCGCATCAAACTAAGCAAACAACTCAGAGGGCAAATAAAGTCTACCAAAACCAAGTTTGAGGCAAATTTGGCCTCCCAAGCCAAAGACAACCACAAGGCAATCTTTAGGTATATCCACAAAACAACCTCAAAGGCAATACACAATTGTTTGCAGAGCTCATTGGTAACAGAGCCATCTATTCAGAGTCAGAAGACATAGCAATCCTACTGGCAAACAAATTCAGCTCTAACTCTCCCCCTCTCTCCCCCCTCAACCTCCCCTCAGGACATACCATCAAATATAATTCCCCCTACTATCACCAGGCAACAGATCCTCAATACTGTCTCAAACTCCAGGAACACTGCATCAATGGGCCCAGACAATGTCCCAGAATGCCTTATAAACAGCATGAAACATGAGCTATCAGGCCCTCTGGAATTACTATTTAACCTTAGCCTCCAAAAAGGCTCAGTGCCTCATGAATGGAGAACAGCAACAATCATCCCTCTGTACAAAGGTGGGCCATATACGGGTCATGGAAACTACAGACCCATAAGGTTCACTAGTCTCATATGCAAAGCCATGGAAAGAATTATCATGGAAATGATCATAATGACATAAGATACCTCCAGACACTGTATCAACCCAGTCTGGTTTCATCAAGGGCAGGTCATGCCTACTCAGCCTTGTGGACTTCTTTGAAAAGGTCACCAAAGCAATGGGTGAGGGCAAAATGATTCACAATGCCTACCTTGACCTGGCCAAGGCATTCGACACAATATGCTCTCAAGCTTTGTTGATAAACTCAAGAGGTGGGGTATAAACCCTTATGTCACCCAGTGAGAGCCAGCGGGCTCACAGACAGGACCCAGGAAGACAGAATTGGGAAGTCTACCTCTACAAAGAGGACAGTCAAAACTGAAGCCCAAAAGGAATCAGTCCTGGGACTGCTCCTTTCTGGCATTTACTTCCCTGAATTCTAGACCATTGTCAAGGGCCTCTGGCTGACCAACTATGCAGACAAATGCAAATTTGGAGCAGTCATAAAATCCCCCCAATGACACCAATGTTTTCCAGAAAGGGATGACACAAACAAATAACTTGTGTCACAGCCATGGACTAAAACTAAATGGAAAGAAAACAAAGTGTATCCCTCATGAATTCAGCCACCTCTGATAACTATCCTACTGACAACACACCCCAGTAGTCACAGACTTCAGAAGACATGTAGGCAATAATCTAGCCATTGACCATTAAATGTCTACAGTAGTAGCAAAATTATTCTCTGATGTGCAACTTATAATCAAAGGTATGGCATCTAAGTCCAAGGAGGTCCTTGTTCCACTCTGTTCAACATTCATCAGACCTACCCAGTGCAATACCCCCATTGATATGTCCCTAACCAGGTACATCCAGCAACTGGAATGTTCACAGAAGTTCCTCACTGAAAGAATACAGGGAATAATCAATATGTCCAATGCAGACTGCCTCAAAGCCCTATTCCTGTATTCTATCTCCTACAGGCTATTGAGAGGAGATTTACATCTGGCATTCAAGACATTGTTAACTCCACCCTGTTGCACCTTCTGCATATCTGCAAAAGAAACAGCAACGGAATTACTCATTCTAAAGACTTAAATCTTGCCTGTGATAGAAATAGGATCTGTTGAAGAAAGAATTATGCATCCCAGAGACTACCCCTTCTCTGGAACAGGACTCCCATCCATTTGAAGTAGAGTTCTTCCCTAACCTTACCGATTCCAGTAAGAAAAATGCTTAACACCAGCGAATAGATGTAAATATATTTATTAAGTAAAAACTTCAAAAATGCATAATTGTTTAAGTGCTTTCATCTCTCTCGGGAGACTTCATCAGAAACAAATTACTGGTGCCTTCATTCCCTTATATAACCTTCACGATTAAATTATTCTATTATTTAAAGAGACAGTAACTAAATACATATGTCAAAACATTAATTTCCTTCCAAACAAAGAAATCCATCTGCGACACCCCTGCACTGGCCCAGTAATCAAGAAGTCGCAAGCCTCACCACTGGCAACAGTGAGGGACATACACAATGGGAGGATGACAAGTACACACACAGTAAAGTATAATTTCCCTTAAGAGCACACAGAGATCACAGTCAGTCTGGAGCTGGTTCCTCCCTCTTTCTCCAGATCCCCAGTAAGACTCCCTACTGGCACAGCTATAGGGTTAAGATCTCATCTGAGTGGCCAAGCTAAGACATCCAGCACCCTCTTCGTCCAACCAGAAGGTCTAACATGAAATTGGCACCTCCGTCAGTCAGTATTTCTTTCAAGAAACCTACCCTGCTGAAAATCTCTAGCAAAGCATTTGCCACCTTATCTGCCTCAATGGAGGACAGAACCACTACTTCACAGTATCTGGTAAGATAATCTACTAACACTAGCATATACCTTTTCCCTGTGGAACTTGGGGTACTCAGAGGCCCACAATATCCATAGTTACCCTCTGAAATGGCTCCTTAGTCACAGGCAAAGGCATCAAAGGAGCTTTCACCTTGTTTCCAGCCTTGCCTAACTTTTGGTACTGCTCATAAGTCCTGTAGTACCCTGTTACATCTCTGGAAATTCCATTCCAATAGAAGTTCTGTATAATATGTCTCTTTGTATGTTTTATGCCCATATGACCTGCAAAGGGAATATCATGTGCTATGGCTAGAAGTGCCAGACAGTAGGCTCTGGGCACTACCAACTGCTATATTCTCTCACCATCTAGCCCTCCCTCAGGGCCCACTCTTTACACAGTAACCCTTTATCCCAGTATACAAATTCCCCCTTCCCTTGAGAATCAGGTGTCTCACTAGCTACCGCCCTCAGGCCTTATACTGTAGGGTCTGAGAGCTGAGCCTGTCTCAGCTCTCCCTTTATAACCCTTCCCAGCTCCCCTTCCACAGGAAGTTTGGTATCCTCACTGACAGCCCAGGTACTACTACTCACCTCCGCCCTTGCAGTCACTCTGTCCAAGGGAACATCAGTACTCACAAGCAGCTGTGGCTCACCTTCAGCCTCACTGCTACAGGGTAGCTCCCTCCCTGAAGTAACCACCTCACCAGTCCTGGTTGCAAGTGTGCGGTCTGTCTGGGTCTCCCTCAGGCTACCAGACCCACATGCTTGTCTCCAGGTTTGACTGTGTGTAACTCACACATGATACTGCATTATCAAAATTATTCCCTATCAGGACATCTGCAGGGTGGTAGTTTGGTACACTTGTTGCCTCGATACAACTTACTGTCGGCATTTTGTTATTTCCACTTACTGGCTCTCCCACCTTTTGTTCCTCAACTTGACTCTGTGGACATCTATATGCTACATGGCCCCACTGGTTGCATTTAAAACATTTAACCCTAGATCCTGGATGTGTACCTGGACTAGTGGCTTCCCCTGCTACTGACGGATTCTGTTGGAGGCAGTCTGGGCTTCCCACCATGGGTTTCCTTAGACCCATGAGCATCACTGGGTGTCCCTTTCCTGTGCTGTGATGCCCTGCTTGCTAGGTATACGTCTCCCTTTTTCCCCAACTCATCTGCAGTAGTGCATTGTCTATCAGCTAACCAGGTTCTCATGTCCTCAGGCTAAGTGCTAAGGGCTTTTTCCCTCACCAAAAGGTCTGCCAGCCCTTCAAAAGTGGTGACCTGACATCCACTCACCCACCTATGAAAATAAGTGCTTAGTTCAGCAACATATTCACACACACTTTTATCTGCCTTGCGTCTGTGCTCATGAAACTTTTTTCCTATAAGCTGCAGGTGTTAACTTAAAACATTCTAGCAAACAGTTCTTTACAACATTATAATTTAAGCACTCAGTATCAGACAACTTGTAGATAACAGTTACAGCTTTAACATGGAGTAAGGGGGTCAGGAACCATACCCAGACCCCTTGGTCAACATTATACTGTTTACATACCCTCTCAAACATATGAATGAAACTATCAAAATTATCTTCCTCTGTAAATTGTGGAAGAAATTTACTGACCTTTGTTGCTTCTGATGTTCGGTTACTCCCTTCCCCATTACCTCCATGACTGTGGCGAATAGTCAGCATCTCCTTTTCATGTTGACTCTGCCTCTCATTCTCCTCAGCTTGCAGACGTCGCAGTTTCTCATTTTCCTCAGCCTCTAGACATTGCAGTTTCTCATTTTCCTCAGCCTCCAGTCTCAGTCTCTCTGCTGACACTATTTTCAAATGCTTGATCTCTAGCTCAAGTCTCTTTAACTCTAGATTGATTTTTAATTCCTCTGTGGAAAGGTTGAGATGTCCATTTTCTGAGAGTTGTACATCTCCAAGGCCAGTCTGATTGTCCTCCTGGTTGCTATTCTGTGATGCTGCTGTGACTAAAGCTGCAATCATGTCTGCTTTAGTCAGGTGAGCATGCATCAGTCCTTTAGCCTGGCACATCTCAGACAACTGGCTCCTTGTCAGCTTGCCATACTCCTCTGCTGACATGCTTGTCTGTTCTCCCTGACTAACTAAGCTAACAAAAAAAAAAATAAAACAATTGTGATATGAACTCTGAATGTTCACTGAATGACTGAGAGTACAAGCATCTCCAGTGACCACTGTACATGGGCTACAGGACTTCAATATCCACACCACTACAAGCCAATTAATATGTGATGTGGCTATCTCACCACTATCACCCAATTAATATGTGATGTGGGTATGCCACCACTGCCAAACAATTAATATGCAATGCCCCTGCACTGGCCCAGTAATCAAGGAGCCTCAATCCTCACAACTGGCAACAGTGAGGGATGTACACAATGGTAGGATGACAAGTATACAGACAGTAAAGTACAATTTCCCTTAAGAGCACACAGATATCACAGTCAGTCTGGGGCTGGTTTCTCCCTCTTTCTCCAGATCTCCAATAAGATTTCTCACTGGCAAACCTACAGGGTTAAGATCTCAGCTGAGTGGCCAAGCTAAGACCTCCACGACCCTCTCTCTCCAACCAGTGCTTCGTGTTCCTGCTCAAGTAGCTCACACACACACACACACACACACACACACACACACACACACACACACACACACACACACACATACATATACATACACACACACACACACACACACACACACACACACACACACACACACACACACACACACACACCTTGAGATTTGATTGCTATACAAACACACACACACCTGGGAAAGGGTGGCACAGGTTTACTAGCTATGCACCCTTCTGGCCAGACTATATGGTAGTACCAGCTGTCACCAGCCACCTTTACTTATCAGCTACTATAAGGCCCTCACCAAAGGGTGTCCAATCCTACTGTGTAATGTTACTGTTATACAAATGGTAAGTGTGACCAAGACTAAGACTATTGCAGTGGCCTATACGGTGTCACCAAATACATATGCAAGTACTCTCAGAGCTTAAATATCTCTAAACAAACCAGCCGCAATTAAAAGGTTTAAATATATCTAATAATAAATAATAAAATAATAAGACTCAGTAACTCAACACAGTGACTACAGAGTTCAGAATCACAGGAAATATTTTCAAACATTGCATGACAGTCTCAAATAAATACAGAAAACATCTAAACTAATCTTTACTATAGTCTTATCTATGTCTAAGAGATACTATGCACTAAGTCTTACTTTCAGAGCAAGGTAGAAGTGCTGAAGATGGATGTTTCCAGGTCAAAAACAAAATACAAAATGCACAGTCTTTCTCTGAGAGAGTTCTTAAATTACTATCAAACATTACTACTGGGTCAGCTGGATGACATCACTCTTTGTCACCTGCCTTCAGTTCCCAGGCTAACAGAAACATTTGCAGCTGCTAGGAAGTCACCGAATAATAGCAACACTTTACATTTTAAACCTAGCAATTATTTCTGTTTCAAGACAAAAGAAAGAAACTTCTAGCTCTAGACATCCTGTCTCCTTAAATGAAACTGAAAGATAAACACAATCATAAAACATTCTGATTCCAACCTATTATCTTGAAGACTTGCAAGTTAACTCTGTATGTTCCAGCTTATATTATTAAAGCATACATTTGTACAGGTATATAGTTTATATACATTTCTGTTCTTTTCCAGTAGGGTACACTGTGTTTACATTCCTGAAGCTCAGTACATAACATACAGTTCTGTATAAATCATAGCAATATTCACAAACAACATAGACTTATTTACCAAATTTCAGCTAGCTGGGCTGGCAGCCTCACAGCATCTTACAGTAATATGTAATTAATTGTAAAAACTGTACTAAAACTAAGATCTCTGTATTTATATTGTTACCCTACATTAAGAAAGTTATATGATCCAACATTACAAATTCATCCCCGGGTTAAACAAAACTATATCATCCCAGACAGTTTTGAAATATAGGTCAGTTAAACTTTGAAAAAATAGACTTCTGTTTTCTTTTATTATTCCCATCAATATATTTAATTTTATTTCCATAGGTTCATAGGTAGGTACTAGGCTATCTGCCCAAAGGCATTTATAAGCCTAGCTGGAATTGTGTTGGCTTTCGCTGCCCCCTTAGATTAGTTCCCTGTGCCTCTGTCCAGCAGAGTCATTGAAATGATCCCCGGGGTAAACTTTCTATTTCCCATCCACTCGTCAAGGTTTCTCTTGAAGAGTGTTAGTGAGGAGCACTGCCTAATGTAGAACAGAATCTTGTTCCAGAGCATGAGAAGTCTCTGGGACAGGAATCTATCCCGCCAGCATATCCTATTTATTGTTGTGGTGAGGTTTAGATCCCTAGAGCATGTGGCTCGAGGGGATATGGTTTTCTTTAGGTGGAGCATGTCCATCAATTCTGGGTTGGACATGGCCTAGTATGTCAGGCATAGATCACCTCTGAGTAGGTGGTATGCAACCGAGTACAGCTGGAGTTTCTTCAGTCGAGCTGCATAGGGCATCTGTTTGAGGCCAGTGCTCCTCTTGGTGAGGTACTTCTGTGGTCTTTCCAGCTGTTGCAGGTGTCTTGTAAGGTACATCCCAAATGGGGCGTTGTACTCTATGATGGGTCTGATGAGTGATCCATAGAGGGGCACAATGACCTCTTTTGATCTGGATGCAAACCCTTTTGCGATTAGGTGGGTCACATAGAAGGATTTTATAACCACTTTGGCAATGTGATTATCAAAGGAGAGATTACTATCTAATTGGGTCCCCAGATCCCTTATTACGTCTTCCGTATTTAGGGGGCTACCACCTATGTGGTAGTTTGTGGGTACTTTGTTTTTTCCAAAGGGGATGACTATGCACTTTTTGGCATTTAGCTTGAGGCCATGGTTTTGACACCATGTATCTATCTCAGTGAGACCCTTTTGGAGGATGTCTGTGTCAGCCAGAGAGTCAATTATAGCCCCTAGTTTGCATTTGTCTGTGAACTTTGTCAGCCATAGACCTCCTGTGCTTGCCTGTACCTCTGAAAAGTATATGCTGAACAGGAGGGGGTCCTAGGACTGAGCCCTGGGGAATGCTACTTGTAACCGGTTTAGAGTCAGACTTAGCTCCCACAACTCTTACCATGTGGGTTCTGTCCGTAAGCCAGTTGGCAACCCATCTCATGATGTACAGGTTTATGTTCAGGCTGGTGAGCTTGTCTATAATACCAGAATGGGGAATGGTGTCGAAGGCCTTTGCGAGGTCTAGGTAGGCTGTGTGGACCACCTTTCCCTCTTCTATAGCCTTGGTAACTATCTCAAATAAGTCCACCAGGTTTAGGAGGCATGATCTGCCCTTAACAAAGCTGAACTGGGTAGGGTCCAGTGTTTGGAGGTTCCCAATGTCTCTGTTAATGAGATCCATGATGATGCGCTCCCTAGCCTTGCAGACCAAGCTAGTTAGGCTTATTAGTTCCCAGGGTCTGTTGTGGCTCCACCTTTGTGGAGCGTAATAACCATTGCTTTGCACCACTCTATGGGCATGTAGCCTGTGGAGAGGCTGAGTTTGAACAGTGTGTTTAGGTAAGGGGTTAGTTCATCTTTGAGCTCATGTAGGACGCAGCCTGGGACAGCGTCCGGTCCCACTGATGATGTATTTTTGGCTTTGGATAGGGCTGTTTTGACCTGAGTGTCTGTGATTTCAGGGGCACTGCATTCTTCTGGTATGGTTATGGGCCCTTTTGGGGGTGAGAGGGGGGGTGAAGTTTGCACTGAACCTGTCTTCCAGGATGTTGGCGATTTCGGTGGGTCCAGTGTATTATGTGCCATTCTGCACTAACTGCGAGCAGATCTGAGAATTGCCACTTAGATTCTTGACATAGCTAAAGAATGCCTTGTGGTTATCTTTGAAGTCCTTGGCAATTTTTCTTTCAAAGCTAGCCTTGGATGATTTTATGAGGGATCGTAGTTTTTTGCTGATACTGATCAGGGATGTCTTACCTTCTTGGGATTTTACTCTTTTCTGTGTTAGTTTCCTCCGTCTACTGTATAGCTTGTTTATGGCAGGGGTCCACCAGACTGGTTTCCTTTTCTTGGAGGAGTGAGTCTTGGTTTTGCTTGGGATAGCACAATCCATGCATTCTTGTTGGTGCCTCTAGAGTGCATTAGTAAAGGATTTTGCAGCTTGGGCAACGTTATCTTTTAGCATGGGGGGCTTTGAAACTTTCCACCTCGGTCTTAAGTAACATGAAGTTTGCTTTTGAAAAGTTTTTCACAGTGGTTTCTTTGACCGGGGGTGGGGGTAGAATGTGGATATCCAGAGTGATTAGTTTATGGTCAGATCTAACCAGCAAGGGGTTGACACCAGTCGCCTATGTTGGTGATGACCAGGTCCAATATGTTGTCGCCTCTGGTGGGGGTGTTGACCAGTTGATCCAGGGTGTTTGAGTTTATAAATTCTAGGAAATGTTGGGCAAGGTAGTTAGTACTTGAGTAGTTCTCCCAGTTAATTTTTGGGTAATTGAAATCACCCAATATCAGGGTGTTTGGTAGGAATTTATGTTTCCCAGTGTTTCCAAAAATGCAGAATGGGGGTCGTGGGACATGGTGGGTGATCTGCAGCAAGCTACAATTTGAATTGCAGTCTTGCTCGTTATTATTTGCACGTGGATGATCTCTGAAGCACTGTGCTGTGCCACTAACCTGGAGGTGTGGGTATCCTTGATGAATATGGATACGCCTCCGCCTTTTGTATTTCGGTCTGGGTTTTGTGGCCAAAATGTAATGGTATGAGTTGTAGCCTGATAGTGCTGGGGTACTCTCTGGAGCCTTAAACCAGGTTTCTGTCACTCCACATATATCGATTTTTCTCCATACTGAGTGCCTCAAGTGCGTGCATTTTGAGGTTTAGACTTTTGGCATTGAGCAGCATTCCCCTCACTTTTTTGTTACTTGTGCTATTTATGGTGGTGGGTTTGTCTTTTGAGCCTTGCCTAAAAAAGGCACTATGAGGGTGGCAAGAGCCTTGGCCAGTATTTGAAAGCATATGGGTGACAGGTGCAATCTGTCTCTAGCGAAGCAGCGTGGCTTGTCGAGCATATCATCCCAGGCTGACAGACACTGGATCCCCTTTGAATGACACCAGAAGCTTAGCCAATTGTTGAAATTGATCATTTTTTCTTTATACCATGGTATCATTCTTGTTGAGGGCAGGATGCTACTCAAGGTCAGGGTCATACCAGCCTGAGCTACGTGATCAGAGAGCTCTTCCATGTCTCTTTTCATGTAGTCCAGGGAGGTACAGCTCAGGTCATTCACATCAACATGGACAATGACAGAGTCATATTTGTATTTGTTCTGTAGTGACCTGAATGCTTGTGTTATGTGGCGGATCCTGGCACCTGACAGGCAGCGAACAGTAACCTTCTCCTTGTCCAGCCTAGTGAGTGGGAAGTCAGAGCGCCTGACTATAGAGTCACCTATTACTAGTGTGTTGGGTATGTTATTTTGCCTTAAGGGCTGTGATTCCATGGCACACTGGTTTTGTGAAGTATGTGTTTCATGGTTTGTGTTGGAGGGTAGAGGTTGCTTGGCTGTCTGCTTTGGAGGTCTCTGTTGCTTTTGCAGATTTTTATTTAGAGCCTCCGAGTATGTTTTCGTGTATTTATGTGTGTTTTTTGCCGGTGGTGGTTTCATAGGTCTATTTGAGACTGGCGGTGTGATGCAAGTAGTTCCCTCCTCCTCTTGACTGTCTGGTCCAGTCTTGGGTTGAGACAGCTTAGCCTCCAGTTTGGCTGTATAATTGCATATCTCACATGTATTAGTGTTTGGTGGTAGGAGGAGGGGGTTGTCTGTGTACATGAGGCAGTTGTATTGGACCAGAGAGTATACCTGAAACTGCCCTTTGGACATGCCTGGATAGGTACAGTTAACTGTTTTACTGATTGGCTGGTAAGGTCGAATAGAGAGCCTTGTCTTTCTCTACAGTATGGGGGGGGGGGTCTAGTGCTAAGGTTTATTAGTGCTTGTTATGTGTTTTGAGCAAGTGCCGGGCTGAGAAGTGAATGGTTTGAGTGCTTAAGTTGAAAGTTTGTCTAGTTCCAAGGGGAAAACTGAAGAGTAGACTTTGTGGAGATGGGAATAGTTATACCCTAGCTAACTGGTGCTGCCCGGCGCACAAAAATGCGCAAATGCAGGAGCTTGCTGAGCTGTATACAAGCGCAAAAACTTCACAAATGCGGGTTTTACAGCAAGGAAATGAAAGAGACAGAAAATAGCCCAAAATGGCCAATAAACTACTAATTTCTGGGCAGAAACAACTCCTACAGGGACAGATAGGCTGCTCAAAGCTCCCTTCTCTCACAGGTGAACAGAGAAACTTCCTTCTATACAAAAGGTATGGGCAAACACAGAAACTTGTAACACAGCCCTGAATTCAGCACTAACCTGAAAAATGGTCTATACTAGCTTAGAAAGGTGGGAAAACAAGTATATTTTTTGTTTATTTAATTTTTTTTAGAAAATAAAGCAGATACAATAAAAAAAACACTTTAAATGCACAGAAATGGCTATCACACTTGAGTGCGTATCCTATAACAGTTAAACAGGTAATTTAAACACAAAAATAAAATAAACAGGTTATTTAAACACAAAAACAACTAAAAAATCAGCGTTTTAGGTGGAATTAGCTAAAGGCAACAAGAAAATGCAGAAAAATTATACTTAATCACTCCAATCCAATTTATTAAAGGATAAATGTGTGACTTTGGATCATAGAACATTCTTAATGCAGGGTTAACAATATAAATTTAGAGATCTTCTTGATATTTTTAAAGTGTGACTTTTTTTGGTCTGTTTATAGTTTTAATATAGTTTTTACAATTAATTACATATTAATGGAAGATGCATTTAGATACTGTCCCTATAAATAACAGAACAATTTAATTTTGAAGGTTATATAAGGGAATGAAGGGACCAGTAAATTATTTCTGATGACGTCTCCTGACAGAGATGAAAGTGCTTAAACAATTATGTACTTTTTGCATTTTTGAAGTTTTTAATTAATAAATATATTTACACCAATTCCCTTGTGTTAAGCGTTTTTCGCATTGGAATCAGTAAGGTTCCTGGTTGTGCATAAAGTGCGTGCCCTAGATTTTCATGGTGAGAGTTCCTTCCTAACCCAATTCAAGTGCATCTTGGACAACTGGATAGGGAACAGGAAATTCATACCTGATGTGGCACCTACGTCTCTAATGGACACAGGCAGACTGTAAATGGTTCATCTCCCAGGCCACTGCTTCTAAATGTCTCATCTTCCAAGCCCTGCTTACACTTATCAAGGGTGCTAGAACTTGTCCGAGATTTGGGATGCATGGCTAGGCTTAAAAAGGCCCTTGCAGTCTTTAGTTTAGCACACACCTATGGACTGATGCATCTATTAGCCTAACCAGTACACTGTAGAAATGTTTTGAGTATTTCCTTGAAAGTCCTGTCAACTATTTTTTTACTGTAAGCAGACTTTGATCAGCATGGCTTTATTCAAATCTTTTTTTTTTAAACAAGAAGCATCTTTATTAAATTATCATGTATGTTTTAGTCAATTCTTTTTTTTTTTTTTTGCTAATACAATTTTTGAGGGCATTTCTATGGATATGATGTATTTAGACTTAACAAGATTCAGTTCTATATAGTGCAACACAGGTCACTGTATTAAAGTTAAAGGTCCACAGGTTAATATGTAGTTATAGTTGGTAGGCATGTGATCTATATAAGACTGATGAGGCATCTAGCTTAATCTCCCAACTCTCCCAGAGCAGTGTCTGGTTAAGTTACTTACTCAGACTCATGCAGTAGATAAATGCAGGCTGATGGAATCAAACCCTAGATTACAGGAAGCAGCTTGTTAGAAGCTCATAGTCTTATTCCTCTGAACTATCTGTCATGTGAAAAGTCACATTAGTAACTGGGTATGTAACTGGCTTGTGGATCATACAATTAATGTCAAAATTAAGAACGTCATTTACTTTCCATACTCATTAGAAAAGGGGTGCCCTATGGGTCTGTATTTGGCCGTTTTTTATAGAACATTTTTATGTCTACATTCCCAGATTCACCAAGCTCCTAGACCAGAAAGTCTGCAGATAATTCAAAAGTCACTGCTGCGGTGACAAAGATGATCAACAAAATCTGCAAAGCCACTTTGACCACTTGTAATCTTGGTTTAGCAGCAGCCAAACTGAGTTCAGCGCACAAAAAATGTTTAATAATGGAGATAAGAAACAATATAAAAGAATGCTCATAGTCAAAATGGACAACAAATTGCTGCTGGTCACAGAATCACATTCTGCAGTCTAATAATAAGTTAAGTTTTGCTATCAGTGCTCAACTGATAGGCATAAATGTTACTGCATTACTGAAACAATTCTGCATATAGTTATCTCACGACATTCAGACTTAAAGCTGCCATTATTTATACCTTTAATGAAGCCATATATTGAATACTATGGTGCATGTTGTATTTATAATATACAACTGACATCCCAATGCTATTGCAGATTTAGAAATACTACACAAAACTATTCCATTGCTAAAATGATGTCTCACCCAGAACTTTTGGTCTTCTTGAAGTTACCCTCTGCATACTACAGGCTATTCAAATTTAAAAAGGTGAATTATTCTTTGCAAACTTTCTGCAATATATTTTGGAGTGATGCTGTGACTCCACAAGCTGATGAGTGAAACATACTGCTTGTTTAGATTCTTACTAAGCATATGAAAATGTTTGTTCTTTCGATCAGACTGCTTCTGTTCTAATGTTTATTGTAGTAAAGTAAATGTCTTACTGTTTTTTTAATCCTTCTTCAATCACTGGTACTGGCCAACACCTCAGTGTCCCCATCCACACTGGGTCTACCAGCAATTTTCTTGGCACCCCAAACTAGTCCAGTATTGTTGGGGCCAGTTGCGGATCCTAAGGGCATCTGCGAGCTTGTCATGATGGACAAATGGTGTATTAGCCCAAATCCACAGCAGCTCAGCCAAGCCAACCTCCCATCATGCAAACCACACCTCCTCCAGTGACGTCATTGGATCTATATTATACAGTCAAACAATTAAAATGTCGACTTACCTTTAAGCGACCCGTATTTGTCGAAGCTGCATATCACCAAATCACTGATTTCTTTCTAAGGGAAAGAAATCGGTAGCCCAACCACGCACACCACATTAAAACAAACACTATGAAATTGGAGGTCTTCGACCCTCACACCCCCCAACTAAATATACTAACTCCAAGATTGCACTACAGATGGGAAAAGGGCAGATTTAAAAGAACAGCCAACCGTAGAAAGAAATTGATGATTTGGCCATTCGATGATGTGCAGCTTCAACAAATACGGGTCGACTAAAGGTGAGTCGACATTCTGCTTCTTCACGTAAATTATATAGAACCACATCCTCAGCCTACATCAACGATCAATGCAAAGAACCATTCATGTATCATCCCCCCAAGACAGACATGCCCCTTCCCTCCCTGACGCTCCATCGCCCAAGCCACTAATTGAGCTCCAGTCACCTGGATCATATTCAGGGCTTTATCCCTCCAACCCATCAGAGCAACTAAATGTACTACTATCTTATTGTCACTATGTAATACCTGAAAAGGAGCAGTTTGGACCAGTTAGCATATCACCATACAAATATATAAACTAAAGTACATTAGATCAAATACTGACCCATGTGCTACCTGACAGATAGCCATCATTTACTCTGATAATAATCAAAGGACATAAATTAAAAGATACTTTGAGGAAAGCTATGGCAAGTCTGAATAAGATATTAATGACCAAAGACAACATACTGTCAACAAAGTTCCATATAGTCAGTGCAATGGTTTTCCCAATAATAACATCTGGCTGTGACACCCGGACTGTAAGAAAGATTATGCAATGGAAAATCAAGGATGCTCTCTTAATTGTCATCTGTGCTATCCTGATCTTCTTGGATGCTACACAGCACTTCAGGGGGAAAGACTCCTGTTGCTTAATAGGTAGATTTTTTTTAAGGTGCAAGTTTCAGATTTCCACAGCATTCTGGATGACTAGAATATTCTGCACAGCATTCAAGTATATCTTCCAGAAAGGAGGTAAAAATGCTGGCAGTAGCATCTTGGTGTCAAGAGTGCCTTTTAATATAGCTCTTAGGCTAACCAACGATGTATTTCTCTTTGAGCCATCTCAAAAGTTCCTAAAAATTCTCTGGGAACTGGGTTTTATTATTATATAGGTATCAGGGATTTCCATCACGTGTAGAAAGCTAGACATAAAATTCTTCACCAGGAGCTGGAAAATAAGGTTGCAACTATATTCCTGTGAAAGCCTTGCAACTAGGGCTGTCTCACCACTCTGTCCATAACAGAAGAGCTTTTCACTTAATTCCCTGTGAGATGTTTCATGTTATTAAGGGCTTCTTCATAGTCGGTAAGTATATTGAATAGAGTTGAAAACCTAGGATGTCAGTCAAATCATGAAGGTAGTTTCTTGTAGGTAGTGACAAACTTCTTTTATCATGAGACTGTCCATCTTACGCATTGCTCTGAGCTAACCTTTAATTCATTTTCATTCATAGATACATAGATTGGTACTACGCTATCAGCCCTAGGGCCTATACAAGCCTAGCCATAACAATTCCTTGGCTATTTCTTCCCACACTATTTACTTCCCTGGACCCCTGTCTAGCAGGGCGACTGACGTGATCCCCAGGGTGAAATTCCTTTCTCCCATCCAATTGTCAGGGTTCCTTCTAAAGAGGGCCAAAGAGGCACTCTGCTTGACATGTATGGGCAATCTATTCCAGAGTCTGGGGAGTCTCTGGGTCAGGAACGCATCCCTCCAGCATGTTTTGTTTATTGTGATGACAAGGTTTAGATCCCTGGAGCGCGTGGCTCTGAGGGATTGGGATTTCTTTAAGTGTAGCATGTCCAACAGCTCTGGGTTTGACATGGCCTTGTATGTTAAGCAGAGATTGCCTCTGAGTAGACAATATGTGACAGAGTATAGCTGGAGTTTTTTAAGGTGGTCAGTGTAAGGCATCTGCTATAGGCCTGCGATTCTTTTAGTGAGGTATTTCTGCGGCCTTTCCAGTTGTTGTAGATGTCTTGAGAGGTACATACCAAATGGGGCGTTGTATTCTATAATGGGTCTAATGAGGGATGAGTACAGTGGGCCAATGACCTCCTTTCTGCTGGATGAAAAGCCCTTAGTGATGAGTTGTGCCACATAGAAGGATTTCCTGACTGTTGTGGCGATGTGGTTATTGAAGGTGAGACCACTGTCCACCTGCATCCCTAAGTCTCTTATCACACTTTCGGTGTTAAGTGTACTGCCACCTATATGGTAATTCACAGGTACATGCTTTTTCCCAAAGGGGATAACTATACATTTCTTGGCATTGAGCTTGAGCCCATGGCTCTGACACCAAGCATCTGTTTCTGTAAGGCCCTTTTGTAGAGTATCCACATCATTTGGGGATTCAATAATGGCTCCCTGTTTGCAGTCATCTGCGAACTTTGTTAGCCAGAGTCCCTTAGTATTGGCCTGTACTTCAGAGAAGTAGATGCCAAACAAGAGCGATCCAAGGACTGAACCCTGAGGTACTCCACTTGTCACTTGTCTGAAGCTGGATTTGGAGTTGGCTACTTTTACAGTGTGGATTCTATCAGTAATCCACTTAGCAACCCATTGGATGACGTAGGGATTAATGCCCAGCTTAGTACGTTTATCTATGATTCCAGAGTGGGGGATGGTGTCAAAGGCCTTGGCAAGGTCTAGATAGACTGTGTGGACCACCTTACCCTTGTCCATGGCTCTGGAGACTGATTCAAAGAAGTCAGTCAGGTTCAGGAGACAAGATCGGCTCTTCACGAAGCCAAACTGGGTAGGGTCCAGTGTTTGAAGGTTGCCAATGTCTTTGTTTATAAGTCCCATGATAATACGCTCCATGGCCTTGCAGATAAGGCTCGTCAGACTGATGGGACGGTAGTTTCCGGGATCCAAGGTGGATCCCCCTTATGGAGTGGGATAACTGTAGCTCTGCGCCACTCAGTGGGCACGAAACCTGAGGTGAGGCTATGATTAAACATGACACTTAGGTGAGGTGCCAGTTCATATTGTAGTTCATGTAGTACACAGCCCGGGATGTCATCTAGTCCCATGGATGCTGTATTCTTAGCTTTGGAGAGTGCGTTTTTTTACCTGTGTGGCCATTATTACTGGAATTTGGCAATCTTCTGGTATTGAGATGGGCCCTTTAGGGGGTGAGGGGGGGTGAAGTTGGCATTGGATCGATCTGCCAGGATATTGGCAATATCCTTGGGATCAGTATATTTAATGCCATTCTGTTTTAGCTCAGAGCAAATCTGAGCATTGCCATTTAGATTCTTGACATAGTTATAGAATGCCTTGTGGTTGTCTTTGGAATCTTTGGCAATTTTATTTTCATAATTAGCTTTGGAGGATTTTATGAGGGATCTCAATTTCTTACTGAGGCTGGTAAGGATGTTTTTTTGCATCCTGGGATTTTCCTCTTTTCTGCAACAGCTTCTTCCTTTTGTTGTAAAGTTTGTTTATGGCAGGGGCCACCAGATTGACTTCCTTTTTTTGGATGAGAGCATCTTGGTTCTATTTGGGATGGCACGATTCATGCATGTGTGGATGTGCTCGCACAGTGCCTTAGTGTAGGATTCAGCAGTTGAACTTTCAGTTCCCGTCTGCATGGGTGTCATGAAGTTTGTCACTTCTGACTTGAGTAGCATGAAGTTGGCTTTGGAGAAGTTTTTTATGGAGGTTTCCTTACTGGGGGTGGGGGTGGGATGTGGATGTTAAGGGTGATTAGCTTATGGTCAGACCTGACTAACAAGGGGGTGACCATAGGTGTTGAGCATCAATTTCCCATGTTGGTAATGACCAGGTCTAGGATATTGGAGCCCCTGGTGGGACTATGGATTAGTTGATCCAGGGCATTGGAATTTATGAATTCCAAGAACCGTTGGGCAAAGGTGTTGGTACACGAGTAGTTTTCCCAGTTAATGGCAGGGTAGTTAAAATCACCCAGTATTAGGGTGTTTGGTTCTATATTAATATTTTCCAGTATGTTTGGAAAGGTGTAGTGAGAATCTTGGGGCATGGTGGAAGATCTGTAGCAAGCTACAATTTGGATTGCAGTCTTACCTAGTGTTAGTTGCACCTGGAGAATTTCAGACGCATTGTGTTGGGCAACTAGCCTGGTGGTGTGAATATCCTTGGTGAATACTGATACTCCTCCACCTTTAGTGTTTCGGTCCTGGTTTGGTGGCTGAAAAGTGTGGTAAGAGTTGTAGCCTGGCATTGTAGGGGTGGTCTCGGGAGCCTGGAACCAGGTCTCAGTTCTGCATTTTTAGGAGTGCCTCAAGATAGTGCATTTTGAGGTTTAGACTTCTAGGATTGAGTAGCATTACCTTCAGATTTTGCATGCTTGTACTTGTTACAGTAGTGGTTTTGTCCTTTGAACTTTGCCTAAAAAAGGCACTATAGGGGTGGCAAGAGCCTTAGCCAGTAACCTGAATCCCAGGGACGACAAGTGCAGACCATCTCTGGCAAAGCATCGTGGTCTGTCGATCATGTCATCCCAGGCAGACAGATACTGGATCCCCTTTGAATGACACCAGAAGCTTAGCCAATTGTTGAAGTCAATCATTTTGTCCTTATATTGTGGTATCATTCTGGGCGAAGGCAGGATGCTACTCAGGGCTAGGTTCATACATGCCTGGGCCACATGATCCGAGAGCTCTTCCATGTCTCTTTTCATGTAGTCCAGGGAGGTATGTCTCAAGTCATTCACTCCAACATGGACAATGATAGAGTCATATTTGTACTTGTTGTGGAGTGACTTGAGTGCATGCGTTATGTGGCGGATCCTGGCACCCGAAAGGCAGCTGACTGTAATTTTCTCCTTGTTCAACCTGGTGAGTGGGACATCAGTGTGCCGGACTACAGAGTCACCTATGACTAAAGTGTTAGGTACATTGTCTTGCCTTAGGGGCTGTTCTTGAGTGGCACACTGGTGTTGTGAGCTATGTGACACTTTGGTTGTGATTGGTGTTTGCGATTCAGCTTCAGAGGTCCTTGTTGCTTGGGCAGGTTACAGTTAAGGGCCTCTGCATATGTGGATTTAGTGTTGCTATATGTGGGTGTTGGTGGTGTGGGTTTAGAAGGATTATGTGTTGCTTGAGGTGTAGTGTGGGTGTTAACCTTCTGCTCAACTGTCTAGCACAATCTTGGGTGGAGAGAGCTTTGCTTCCATTTTGGCTATGTAAGTGCATCTCTCACAGGTTGAAGTGTTGGGTGGTAGGAGGAGAGGGTTGTCTGTGCACATGAGGCAATTGCTGCATTGCCCCAGTATGCCCAGATTCACCAGGTGGACAGGAGAAATCACTGGAAGCTGACCCTTGGACATGCCTGGTTTGGTGCTTTTTTTTTTTTTTATTTGTAAAGTACATGAGCTGTTTTCCCTTACCGTAGCAAGGTACTTTGCAATTATAGGCTGTTTAGTGCCTACGATTAATTTCTCCTTATTAACAAGGAGTGTTGAGTGCTTGTATCAGTTTAAGGGTTCCTAGTGCTTTCCAGCAGGTATTAGAGCAAGTGATGGTCACAGGGAATGCTTAAAGGTAAGATGAAAAAAAATGCACACTGCAGTGCGCACTAGAGAAGTTAGATGTGAAAGTAGGTAACTTAAGTTTTACCTGTTTAAAAAGTTAAGGTTTAGTGGGGAGTTACTATTTTTAAAACAGCAAGACGGATTGAAAGGGGTGGTCACTTTTGTATACTGGTACTATGGAATACAGTAGGATGGCCAACAAATTTAAATAGTTGAAGGGGATGGATCAGAGAATGCCTTGGATACACCTGTTTGTGAATGATGGTTTTAGTCAGGAAGATACAATCCATCAGTCAGCAATCAGATACATGGCAAATATAAGACCTGTTGGCTGACCAAATCGGCTGATGACTCCAAGCTTGGTGCAATTACTGAATCCCACAAAGGTATAGATATCCTCCTTGAAGGTCTGACACAGACAATTATTGCCAGAACCAGGGCCTGAAACTCATTGCAAAGAAATGCATAATCATACCCTTTGGGAAGGTGACTATCCCTGCAAGCTACAACATTAATAACACTCCCCTAAGAATAGACTCAGTGGTAAGGGGCTTAGTAACTCAGGTTGACAGTAACCTGAAATTTGATCACCATGTGTCCATGGTAAAGAGAGAATCCTTCTACATGGCACAACTTATAAGTAAGGGCATGACATTCAGATCTAAGGAGATCACAGACCCACTATACTCAGCCCTCCTTAGGCCAGTAATTGAGTACAGTGCACTCTTTGATGTGTATCTGACCAGGCATTTGCAACAACTGGAGTAGCCACAGAGGTTCCTCACTAAAAGAAAACAATGTGTAAATGATATGTCCTACATGAACCACCTCAAAGTCCTATAACTGCACTACATCTGCTACAGACTATTGAGGGAAGATCTATGCTTAACTTGCAAGGCATTCTCTGATCCATCCCTGAGGGATCTGCTACACCTTCACAAACAAACAACACTATAATGACCTATTCTAAGGATCTAAATCTCATCTATGACAAACAAAACATTCTGGAGGGATAAATACGTGTCTCAGAGACTACCCCTCCTCTGGAACAGACTCCCCATTCATGTAAAACAGAGCTCTTCCCTATTCAAATGCAATTTGGACCAATGGATGGGAAACTGCAAATTCACCCCTGGCTGGTTGCCTGTGGTCCTTATGGACAGAGGCAGTTTGTAGATGCCCTAAGCCACAGTCATATACTAAAGCTGTTATAGCCCATGTGCACTGATAATTAATACATTTGGGTCAAGAATGGCTAGGCTGAAAACGGCTCTACAGCTGTTAGCCTAGTAATCTATGATAACTACAGATCTTTTAGGTTTTCTTTTGTCATGCTGGTTAAGGGATTATTGCCAGAAACTTGTGGGATTAAAAACATTCCTTCCTTTAGTGGGTAGTCATCTAGCTGGACATCTGACTGTGGTGGTTTTCTCCTGGCTATCACTTTCACCAGGCCCTTTTCTGTGAATGGTTTGTCTGAAGGATCTAGGGTAAGGTAAACACTGCACTACATCTCAGTCTGATTTGATGATAATCTGCTGAAATATAGCAGATGAGCCATCTCTTGCATTCACAAAATCAACTGAACAAACTTAACTGCTACCAATTTACAAGCATCTGCTAGATCATAATGAATGCACAACTTGAAAAGCTCTGCTCACTGACATAATCAAACTCACTGCTTAAACTCTACAATTCTTGGTGTGCTTCAGAACACAAAATTCATAACAGTCATCATTTTTGTGTCTTTCAAGATAGCATTAGAAGCCATATAATTAACATGGACTTATTTTCACTGCATTTGTAGGGCCATCAGAGGTTACCAATAATAACTGTAGTCCTAGTATCTTCTGCTGGGTCATGCACCTCTGCTCTATGACTTGAATTTATGACTTCATCCATGGATGGTGAAGAGTAGGTTGAATTTAACTTAGAGTCACAAATGGCATACATCCAGTAAAGAGGTAGATGCATTTAACTTAGAGTCATAAACTGCATGCAGCCAGGATATATTTTCAAATTCCTGAGCACATGGGGTTATTTGTATCTAACTATACTGACCAAGCATTTGTTATGCATTACGTATCAGCTTGTGTCATGCTTTTCCATTTTCAGCACTACTTTGAGGCCTCCATAGACATCCTAATTTCTACTAAGACAGTATTGGTATAATAGTTTGGATGAAATTAACTACTTTTCCTGTACAAAGCATCCAACATGCAATTGGGCTCCAACTGTGTCATATTTTTTGGGGGAAGGAATTTGTACAACAATGCTAATTGTAGCTTATGTAACAAAAAAGACACAAAAAAGAATAAGGAAAAATCAGTTTTTCCACAAGAGAGAGCACCCATATTTTCCAATGAGACTAACTGTAAGGTCACACACAACCCAAAAATCAAGTAAAAAACTTGGGTATTGCTTTTTTGTTTTTTTTTTTTTTTCACGTTGCCTAAATTACAATCAGGCATCCTTAGATGACTCCTGTCTAAGAGAAGAATTTCTAAAAATCTCACCTAAGTGAACAAAATTCTCTTATTTGCTCAGTGTAGTGTCCACTGATGTACCAATTCCACATTCTCCAGACCATCTCCATCTCCAGAAAACAGTTATAAATTAACAGTGCTGTACCCTCATCATCTCAGACTGCTTTACATATGAAAATATGCAAGCACATGTCCCAAACGGCCATATATAAAAATATATATAGAACAGAAAAAATTCATAAATAAAATTTTAAAGTGTGTGTGTCTGTCTGTGCGTGTGCGTGTGTGTGTGTGTGTGTGTGTGTGTGTGTGTGTGTGTGTGTGTGTGTGTGTGTGTGTGTGTGTGTGTGACCACAAAAGATAAAATGAAAACTACTTAAAAAATAAAGGTAGAACAATAGTGCAACAGTTAATATTCTGTCCTTAAAGTAGTTGGTTCACTGGATTATTTCCCAGGTGCAATTCCTTTTGTGCGAGTTAGCATTCCTTCCCTAGTTTTTGCTGAAGTCTGTGGTTTCCTCTCATATTACACATGTATGATGGTAGGAGAACTAATGATATTCATACTGCCCCTAGGTGTTTGAGTACATGCGGCATGCATGTTAGTATGTGTGCATGCTGGGAAGGTTTTGCATCCTTTTCTGGTCAAGTTCCTGTCTTATGTCTGCTATTTTCCTAGGTAGGTTCTAGTTCCCATTGCTGAAAACTTGAAATGGATAAAACAGGTACTGAAAATAGATGGATGGATAGATCAACTAGCCTAAGTGACTGCTCTGCACATTTTAAAGTTAAGTTAAACGAGTGTAGTAATTAGACATATTTCAGTAATGAAAAATGTACTACAGGTAAACCAGATGTCAAACCTTTATGGTAGAATTAGAAAAATAACCAACCTGTAGTCTAGTAAAGTCAGGCAGAAACAAACAACTGAAAAATATTAAGTAATAACCACCAAAAATAAATAACTATCAAAATTAAAATACTGATCAAAGGACTGAACAGCACTTCCAAAGAAAACATAGTAATTAAGGTAAAAAATAACTGCATACATCTTTTAATAACGATTCACACAAAACCATAAAATGAACATAGGATTACAGCTTACAAATCAGACAACAACATTTAGAGAGATATTACGTGTAATATCTTTGTATTCCTCTCCATCTAGTTCAGTTAATTTTTCCCCAATATCTTTATTTAGATTTCCATAAAGAAATATCAGAAATCTTCTTCAACATATGATGAGCACAAGTACATAGAGAATGGTTGGATAACACACTGAAGAATTAACAGAAACGAGAAAAGAATAACATATCGACTATGTACACCAAGGGACTAGTGACATAGCCTGAATTCAACTGATACAATAACAAAAGTACATAACAGTACGGTCTCAGAGATACAACTTCTCTGTTAACTGGTCAAAAAGTGTTTTCCACAACTGTGCATAATAAGAGCTTTTGCTTTGGTTGCTAACTATTAATTTGTGAGCTGTTATACAGTTAATCACCATATGCTTAAAGCCATCTCATAATGGCTCAAAAAAAAAAAAAATATATATATATATATATATATATATATATATATATATATATATATATATATATATATATATGTAAACGTGTGTGTGTGTGTGTGTGTGTGTGTATACTTGTTTCCCGCCTTTCTAAGCTAGTATAGTCCAGTTTTCAGGTTAGTGCTGAATTCAGGGCTGTGTTACAAATCTCTGTGTTTGCCCATACCTTACTTGGATAGAAGGAAGTTCTCTGTTCACCTGTGAGAGAGGGGAGCTTTGAGCAGCCTGTCTGCACCTGTAGGAGTGGTTTCAGCCCAGAAATTAGTAGTTTATTGGCCATTTTGGGCTAATTTCTCTCTCTTTCATTTCCCTGCTATAAATACCGTATTTGCCCGGTTTTGCGTGCCAGGCAGCGCCAGTTATCTAGGGTAAAACTATTCCTAGCTCCACAAAGTCTCCTCTTCAATTTTTCCCTTGGAACTAGACAAACTTTCAACTTAAGCACTCAAGCCACTCATTTCTCAGCCTGGCACTTACTCAAAACTTATAGCAAGCACTTATAAACCCTAGCACTAGATCCTCCTGTACTGTACAGAAAGATAAGGCTCTCTATTCCACCTTACCAGCCATCCAGTAAAATAGTTCACTGTACCTATCCAGGCATGGCCAAAGGGCAGTTTTAGGTGTACTCCCCAGTCCAACTGGTGAATCTGGGCATTTTGAGGCAATGTTACAACTGCCTTGTACACAGACAACCCCCTCCTCCTACCACCAAACACTAATACATGCGAGAGATGCAATTATACAGCCAAACTGGAGGCTAAGCTCTCTCAACCCAAGACTGGATCAGACAGACAAGAGGAGAAGGGAAATATTTGCATCACACCACCAGTCTCACATACACCCATTAAAGCAGTACTGGAAAAAAACACATATAAATACATGAAAACATACTCGGAGGCTCTAAATAAACAGAGACCTCCAAAGCAAACATCCAAGAAACCTCCACCCTCCCAACACAAACCATGAAACACATACTTCACAAAACCAGTGTGCCATGCAATCAGCCCTTAAGGCAAAATAACATACCCAACATACTAGTAATAGGTGACTCTATAGTCAGGCACACTGACAGCCCACTCACTAGGCTGAATAAGGAGAAGGTTACTGTTAGCTGCCTGTCAGGTGCCAGGATTCGCCACATAACACAAGCACTCAGGTCATTACAAAAAAAGTACAAATATGACTCTGTCATTGTCCATGTTCGTGTGAATAACCTGAGCCGTACCTCTGGACTACATGAAAAGAGACATGGAAGAGCTCTCTGATCATGTAGCCAAGGCCGGTATGACCCTGACCCTGAGTAGCATCCTGCCCTCACCAAGAATAATACCATGGTATAAAGAAAAAAATCTCAATTTCAACAACTGGCTAAGATTTTGGTGTCATTCAAAGGGGATCCAGTGTCTGTTCACCTGGGATGACATGTTCGACAAGCCATGCTGCTTCGCTAGAGACGGCTTGCACCTGTCACCCTTAGGCTTTCAAATATTGGCCAAGGCTCTTGCCATCCCCATAGTGCCTTTTTTAGGCAAGGCTCAAAAGACAAACCTACTGCCATAAATAGCACAAGTAACAAAAAACTGAGGGTAGTGCTACTCAATGCCAGAAGTCTGAACCTCAAAATGCACGCACTCGAGGCACTCCTCAGTATGGAGAAAATCTATATATGTGCAGTAAGAGAAACCTGGTTTAAGGCTCCAGAGAGCACCCCAGCACTACCAGGCTACAACTCATACCATACATTTCGGCCACAGAACCCAAACCGAAATACAAAAGGCAGGGGCGTATCCATATTCATCAAGGATACCCACACCTCCAGGTTAGTGGCACAGCACGATGCTTCAGAGATCATTCACGTGCAACTAACAATGGGCAAAACTGCAATTCAAATTGTAGCTTGCTACAGATCACCCATCATGTCCCAGGACCCCCATTCCGCATTCCTGGAAACGCTGGGAAACATAAAGGTCCTACCAAACACCCTAATATTGTGTGATTTCAATTATCCAAACATTAACTAGGAGAACTGCTGAAGTACTAACTCTCCCTTGCCCAACATTTCCTAGAATTTATAAACTCAAATGCCCTAGTTCAACTGGTCAACACTCCTACCAGAGGTGACAACATATTGGACCTGGTCATCACCAACATGAGTGACCGGTGTTCCACACCGGAGGTCAACCCCTCGCTGGTTAGATCTGAGCATAAACAAATCACTTTGGGTATCCACATTCCGCCCCCACCCCCTGACAAGAAAACCACTGTGAAAAACTTTTCAAAAGCAAACTTCACGTTACTTAAGAAAGAGGTGGAAAGCTTCAAAGCCCCCATGCTGAAGGATAACGCTGTCCAAGCTGCAAAATTCTTTACTAATGCATTCTACGGGCACCTACAAGAATGTATGGATAATGCCATCCCAAGCAAAACCAAGACTCACTCCTCCAAGAAAAGGAAACCAGTCTGGTGGACTCCTGCCATAAACAAGCTATACAATAGAAGGAGGAAACTAGTACAGAAAAGAGTAAAATCCCAAGAAGGGAAAACATCCCTGATCAGTATCAGCATGAAACTACGATCCCCCATAAAATCATCCAAGGCGAACTTTGAAAGAAAAATTGCCAAGGATTCCAAAGGTAACCACAAGGCATTCTTTAGCTATGTCAAGAATCTAAGTGGCAATGCTCAGATCTGCTCGGAGTTAGTGCAGAATGGCACAAAATACACTGAACCGACTGATATCACCAACATCCTGGCAGACAGGCTCAGAGCAAACTTCAGCCCCCTCTCACCCCCAAGAGAGCTCATAACCATACCAGAAGAATGTAGAGTCCCTGAAATCACAGACACTCAGGTTAAAACAGCCCTCTCCAATACCAAAAACACAGCATCAATGGGACCGGACGGTGTCCCAGGCTGCATCCTACACGAGCTCAAAGACGAACTAACCCCTCACCTAAACACACTGTTCAAACTCAACCTCTCCACAGGCTACATACCCACAGAGTGGCGCACAGTAGCAGTTATTCCGCTCCACAAAGGTGGAGCCACAACAGACCCCGGGAACTATTGCCCTATAAGCCTGACTAGCTTGATCTGCAAGGCTATGGAGCACATCATCATGGAACTCATTAACAGAGATATTGGGAACCTCCAATCACTGGATCCCACCCAGTTCAGCTTTGTTAAGGGCAGATCATGCCTCCTAAACCTGGTGGACTTCTTTGAGACAGTTAACAAGGCTATAGGTGAGGGAAAGGTGGTACACACAGCCTACCTAGACCTCGCAAAGGCCTTCGACACCATTCCCCATTCTGGTATTATATATAAGCTCACCCGCCTGAACATAAACCCCATGACACAAGATGGTTTGCCAACTGGCTCATGGACAGAACCCACATGGTGAGAGTTGCCAGAGCTAGGTCCGACTCTAAATCGGTTACAAGTGGAGTTCCCCAGGGCTTAGTCCTAGGACCCTCCTGTTCGGCATATACTTCTCAGAGGTACAGGCAAGCACAGGAGGACTATGGCTGACCAAGTTCGCAGACGACTGCAAACTAGGGGCTATAATTCACTCTCCGGCTGACACGGACATCCTCCAAAAGGGTCTCACTGAGATGGATACCTGGTGTCAAAATCATGGCCTCAAGCTAAATGCCAAAAAGTGCATAGTCATCCCCTTTGGAAAAAACAAAGTACCCACAAACTACCACATAGGTGGTAGTCCCCTAAATACAGAAGACATAATAAGGGATCTGGGGACCCAAGTAGATAGCAATCTCACTTTTGATAATCACATTGCCAAAGTGGTTATAAAATCCTTCTATGTGGCCCACCTAATCACAAAAGGGTTTGCATCCAGATCAAAAGAGGTGATTGTGCCCCTCTACTCATCACTCATCAGACCCATCATAGAGTACAATGCCCCATTGGGAATGTACCTTACAAGACACCTGCAACAGCTGGAAAGACCACAGAAGTACCTCACCAAGAGGACCACTGGCCTCAAACAGATGCCCTATGCAGCTCGACTGAAGAAATTACAGCTATACTCGGCTGCATACTGCCTACTCAGAGGTGATCTCTGCCTGACATACAAGGCCATGTCCAACCCAGAATTGATGGACGTGCTCCACCTAAAGAAAACCTTATCCCTACGAGCCACACGCTTTAGGGATCTAAACCTCACCACAAAAATAAATAGGATGTGCTGGAGGGATAGATTCTTGTCCCAGAGACTTCCCATGCTTTGGAACAAGATCCCATTCTACATTAGGCAGAGCTCCTCACTAACACTCTTCAAAAGAAATCTCGACGAGTGGATGGGAAACAGAAAGTTTACCTCAGGGATCACTTCAGTGGCTCTGCTGGACAGGGGCACAGGGAACTAATCTAAGGGGGCGGTGAAAGCCAACACATTCTGGCTAGGCTTATAAATGCCTTCGGGCAGATAGCCTAGTACCTACCTATGAAACTATGAACCTATGATACATTTGATCTGTCAAGCCAGTTTTGTGAGATCTACAGCTTCATCAATGAAAAATGGTAATTAGGGTAGTGGATTTTGTTTAAATAAACCCAAAGGGGAATGTGTAAAATAGCAAATTCCCAAAACACAGTAAGCTTTTCGTACCCCGTTTTTTCAAGTCTGGACCTTACTGAGCACCATAACTTATATAAACATTTACAACTCCAGAATATATGCAAAATGTCAGCTCTTTGGTCCTGACAGTACAGACAGTTAGGAGAAGATGTGGAATAATATTTAATGAATTTGACAGGAGTTAAACAGGTATTATTAACTATCATGAATTGGGTATACATAAGTTTTTTTAAAAGGGATT